>NC_057018.1:514502-517010 GCF_000002595.2 Chlamydomonas reinhardtii | reverse complement strand
CCCCCCCCCCCCCCCACCTCACCCCACCCGACCCCACCTCACCCCACCCCCACCTCACCCTACCCCATCCCCCCCCACCCCCCCCACCACCCACCCACCCACCCACCCACCCACCCACCCACCCACCCACCCACCCACCCACCCACACACCCACCCACCCACCCACCCACCCACCCACCCACACACCCACCCACCCACACACACACCTCACCCCAACCGACCCAACCCAACCCCCCCCACACACACGCACACGCACACCCCACCCACCCACCCACACACACACACACACACACACACACACACACCTCGCTCCCCCGCCGCCATCAGCTCCAGCGCCACCAGCGCTCCCTCCACCCGCGGCAGGGGGAGCGACCTGGCCAGCGCCGCCTCCTGTGGTGGTGAGGATGATGATGGTGGTGGTGGTGGTGAAGATGATGGTGGTGGTTGGTGGTTGGTGGTGTTTGCTGTTCCCGTCGACAACCGCTTTCTGGGCCTTGTTTTCCCTTCGACTGCTGCCCTCAATCGGTCTCGGCTCCCCTATTCAGCGCCCCGGGTCCACGATGCCAGACTGCGAGAGTGCCACAATGCAAGAATGTCGCAGCCCTAAGCAGCCCCTGAGATTGCAGCCCTAGCCTAGTTGCTGGACCTAGCCTAGTTGCTGCACCTAGTCCTCATCTGACCGGCCACGTGCACAAACACACATCAACATCCACACACCAAAACACACCTGCACGCACACACAAACACACACGCACCGTCAGCAGCCGCATCAGGTAGCCCTCCAGAGCTGCCTGCGCATCACCGCCGCCGCCGCCATCCTCCTCGTCCTCAGTAAAAGCAGCCATGGCGGCGGCGGCGGCACCGTCACCATCCGCCGCCGCCGCCGCCGCCAGCGTCGCCGCCACCGCCGTTACGGAGGGCGCGGCGGAAGTGGTGGCGCCGGCGGCGGCGTTGGACATCATCAGGCCCCCCGCCACCTCCGCCGCCGCGTTGGCTGCAGCCGCCGCCGCCTTGCCCTTGCTACTGCCGCTGCCGCTGAGGAGGTGATCCACCAGGACCTGTATTCGACAAAGGTGTGTGTGTGTGTGTGTGGGGGGGGGCAACTGTAGGAATACGGTCAAGTCACTATGGCCGGGTTCCCAAATAAAGACATCCGCCGTGGGCAGCTGCGACTTAATGCTTTGTGAGAAGGGGGGCGAAGCACGCCCAGTCCCCCACCCCGTTCGCACCGTGCCCTCCCTCAGCAACCTGCCACCAAGTCCATGCTGCCAAGGGCGCTAGTGCTTATTAACTGCTGCACCACCCAAGGTTGCTATTGTTAACCATCGCTAACCATTTCACTGCACGCAGTTCACGCAGCTACCTGCAGCGCGGTCAGCTCGGACTTGGTGAATGGCTTGCCGTACACATTCACGGCGCCGGGGGCATTGGCACGCGACAGCAGCTCTTGCAGGATTTCGCGGCGCGAGCGAGGGCGAGTGCTGCTGGTGGTGCTGGTGGTGGTGGTGGTGCTGCTGGCGCTGCTGAGCGGCGATGCGCCGGTGTTGGTGTTGGTGCTTGAGGTGTTGGTGGTAGAGGTGGCAATGTCGGGGCGGGATGTCGCCGCGAAGACCGATGTGCTCATCGGCGACTCGCCAGGGCCGCTGCCGGCGCTGCCGGGGGCGTTGCCAGGTTGTGCGAGCAAGCGCACGCAGCGGCGATGAGTGCGGCGAGGCTGCGGCGCGACGGCGACTGAGAGCGAGAGAGCGGAGCGCCCAGCAGCGGCAGGCGTTGGCGTGCGGGTGTTGCGGGCCAGCGGCGTTGAGAGGCCCAGCGTCGCCATTTTGGTTGTTATATGCTGGTTTGCAGCGTATGTAAGTATGGTAATGGATTGTTGTGAGCGCAGGCTTCGCGCGGGCTGTCGCTTATGCGCGCCAGGGCGCGACCGTTCGCGTCACGAGCGCGTTGGACCGCGAGGTCTGAAGTCGCATGCGGTCGTGAGAAATTCAAGATAGCATACACATACATACAACTTGTTGCAATGCCTTGAAGTCAGAGCCCTAGAACAGTTGCAGCTTGTCCCCTGCCCATGCAACACCCAATTCGAGAAACCCTTTCCTTTCTTCCACCAAACCCTCAGCCCTAATTACAGGCGTATTGCTTATGTTGTACTCTATATGATTCTCGTAGCTGACTGTCACCTGTGTTCCTAGAGACTCGGGGCCGACGGCGGCCACTAAACACCAATTGCAGTTTGTTCGAATGCTCAGTTCCCTCACCTGCAGTCCGCCGGTATCTCTTTCACGGCATAGGAGCAACGTAGCAGCGACCCTATTTGCCGGGCGGCCCAGTCGCGCCCTCGCCGCGCGCGTCGGTCTGGCTTCGGCCTCGCAGTGGCCGAAGCCCAGCGCGCGCGTGCTAGCAAGTAGCACCATGACCGCTTCAACAGTCGCGACGGAGCAGGCGGCGGAAGCTGACAGCGCGGAGTTGCTCAGCCAGCATGCCGACTCGATGCCTGTGGCGCCATCG
>NC_057018.1:502345-514402 GCF_000002595.2 Chlamydomonas reinhardtii | reverse complement strand
TGCCTGTGGCGCCATCGCCTAGCACCCGCCCAAGATCGCAGACCAGCCCGGCTATGCAGCTGCCGCCCAACCCCGCGGCGGCCCGGCCGCTGCTGAGCGTGGCGCCGATGTGAGTGCGTGTGTTTAGGAGGGGCTGGGCCTGGGAGAATGGCAAGGGCCTCGGGCGAAGGGCCGGGGAAGGTCCTGAGCATCTCAGCCCGGGGCAGGGGCGGATTCTGGGGCCAAGGGCTTCTGCGAGGGCTGTTGAGCTGCTGAGCCGAGGGGCGGTGTCCGCCGGGTGGGTTTGTGGGTCAAAGGGGGAAGGGAGGAAGGGGGGGGGAGGGGGGAAGGAGGGGAGGGGGTAATTCTGAGGTGCGCTGCGACTGCACCGCACCTGCGTCTCTGTGTGCCCTGCGACGCTTGCGCACATGCGCAATTGGGATGGCGGGCGGGGGTTGGGTGGGTTGTAGGGAGGTGGGAGAGGAGGAATGGGGGCCGGTGCGCCGCGCAACACCGCTGCGTGTCCTGTGTTCGGGCCAGCCCCGCAGCTGGCGCTCCGGCCATGTGTGGATTTCCTGTGTGGGGTCACGTGTGGGTTCATGTGTGGATTCACGTGTAGTGGGGTCACCTGTAGGGTGCGCTCTCGGGGCAAAGGGCTGGAGATGTGGGGCTCACAATGTGGGGGCTGTGGCAGGGGCTGCGGCAGCAGGGGCCGTGGCAGGGGCTGGCTAGCTACGGATGGTGAGCGCGTCGTGGGGTCATGTGCCGTGGGGGTCACGTGCCATAATTGTGGATGATCGGGATGGCTAGCTAGGGCACTGTGCATCGGACTACCTCATGCATTTGCCACCGTGCTGCCCTGAACCCACGTGTGACCTGTCAGCGTTGGAGTCAACTAAGCACTGATCAAACATCCACATTAACATGCACACCCACACGCACACCCACACCCACACCCACACCCACACCCACACCCACACCCACACCCACACCCACACCCACACCCACACCCACACCCACACCCACACCCACACCCACACCCACACCCACACCCACACCCACACCCACACCCACACACCCACACAAGCACACCCACAAACACCCACACCCACACGCACACACCCACACCCACACGCGCACACGCAGGATGGACTGGACGGACGTTCACTTCCGGCAGTTGGCCCGACTGGTGTCGCGGCGTGTGTGGCTGTGGACGGAGATGGTGGTGGACAAGACCGTCATACACACGCCTGTGCGACACGGGGTTTCGGGGAGGGGGAATGGAGGGGGAAATGGAGGGGCGAATTCGGGGTTTGGGGTAACGCAGGTTGATGATTGAGGGGAGGGAAGGGGAGACGAAGGGAGACGAAGGGAGACGAAGGGAGCCACGCATTTGGCTCATACCTCGAAACCCAAACCTGATGGGTGATAACCCAAAAGAGAACAGTCAACCCCTCTTCTTATCCAGCCCCAGCCCCAAACCCAAACCCAAACCCAAACCCAAAATGCTTGCAAACAGAACCTGGACAAGCACCTGTGGTTCCCGCCCGAGCAGCGGCCGCTGGTGCTGCAGCTGGGCGGCAGTGATCCGGCGCTGCTGGCGGCGGCGGCGGCCAAGGCGGCGGCCTACGGGTACGACGAGATCAACCTGAACTGCGGCTGCCCCAGGTTAGTGAGATTCGAACAGGTGTGCGAGGCAGCGAGGTAACGAGGTGATAAGCGAGCTAGCGAGGTGATAATTGAGCTAGCGAGGTGATAAGCGAGGCAGTAAGACGGGAAGCTAGGTAGCAAGGGAGGAGAGAGGGAGAGCAGGCAATGGTGGTGGAGGGTGAGGCGGCATATGGGCTGCGAAGAGATGAACGTCAATCGCGGCTGCCCCAGGGGAGTGAGGGGGGTGAGAGGGAATGCGCGGGAAGACGAGATGGGATGACTCGACGGCGCGGCCGCCGACGCTGCCGGCCCGCCTCTGCGTCTGGTTGCAGCCGTGTGTGTTTGTCCTCAGCAACCGGGTTGCCGGCTATATGTTCACCCTCTGTGCCCACGCTCTGTGCCCGCCCTCTGTGCCCGCCCTCTGTGCCCACCCTCTGCGCTCACTCTCTGTGCCCGCCCTCCGTCGCCGCCCTCTGTGCGCCCCGCACCGCCACTCCCCCTCTGCACCCCCTCCGCGCCGCCACTCCCACCCACCCCCCGCGTCAACTCTACCACTGTACCTGCCTACGCCTTCACTTCTTAATTAATCATGAATGTAACCCCCCCCTACCCCCCCCACCCCCACCCCACCCCCACCCCCACCCCCACCCCACCCCACCCCGCCGCAGTGACCGGGTGGCGGGCGCCGGCTGCTTCGGCGCGGCGTTGATGATGCAGCCGGGGCTGGTGGCGGACTGCATGACCGCCATGGCGGAGGCGCTGGCGGCGGAAGCTGCTGCTGCGGAGGCGGAAGCTGCGGCGGCTACTGCCGGGGCGGAGGCGGCGGAGGCGGCGGAGGCAGCTGCTACAGCCACCGCCGCTACGGTTACTGCCGGCGGGGCGGAGGCGGAGGCGGCGGGGGCGGCGGCGGAGACGGCTACTGCCGGGGCGGCGGCGGGGGCTGAGGCGGCGGGGGCTGCTGGGGCAGCTGCAGCCAACGGCTCGCGGGTTGGCGTGACGCCGGTCAACGTCAAGTGTCGGCTGGGTGTGGATGAGTGCGACAGCTACGCACAGCTGCATGAGTTTGTCAAGGTGTGTTTGTGTGTGTGGGGGGGGAGGGGCGATGGGGGTGGTTGGGGCGTTGCCAGGTGCCAGCCCTTGGGGTGATTGGGTGGGTGTGTGGTTTAGAGGTGGTGGGGATGGCGCTCTTGGGGTGTTGCCGCCATGATGTGTGGCACGCATTCAAATTCACATCCATGCCACAAAAACACAAACACCCAGACACTCCTGCACCGGCACCCACACGCACGCACACGCACACAGGTGGTGTCGGAGCGCTCGCCGGTGACGCACTTCATCGTGCACTCGCGCAAGGCCTTCCTCAACGTAAGTCAGTTTTGTCTAGTTCTAATTCCGAATGTAATCTATCTATTTGGTTTATTCGTTAGTGCTATTGTGTCAAGTGTACCGTACCGTGTGTCATGGCATGACATAGCTACGTTGGGATGGGGGAGAGCAAGGGCCAGGGCCCAGGGATGCGGGTGGGCGGGTGGGCGGGTGCCGGTGCCGGTGCGGGTGGGCGGGTGGGGGGGGTGCGCCTAATATTGCATGCGAGCGGCTGCTGGAGGCGAAGAGTTATTGTGCCTAACCCAAACCCGAACCCAAACCCAAACCCGGGCCTGCAACGCAAAGCAGTATCGTCCCCGGCCATGACGACGTAGCAGCATCAATAGTTTAAATGTGTTCAGAACGAAGGGCTAGCGTCGCAGTACTGGTAGTTTGCAAGTACGGCTGATGCGCGCGAGCCCCCGCCCCTGCGTGCCTGGTCCCGTCACCCAAGGCAGCGAAGAAGCGCCCTTGCAGCGCCCTTGCAGGCCTGATGCATACAGCCTAAGAATGCTGCCTAACCTGGGCCGCGCCCGGAGCTTGCACCCGTGCGACTGGTCAAGCAAAAGACATCCCTCTTGGCGCCTCGCCTCGGCGCCGCCGCCGCACCCGCATCATCAACCACCTTTGCAACCCCTCTCCTAACGACTACGTGACACCTGCACCATTGCTCCTGGCTACGCCCTCTCGCCTTATTTAACATGCATGGAACCCCTCCCCCTCAATACACACACACGCACAGGGCTTGTCGCCGCACCAGAACCGCACCGTGCCGCCGCTGCGCCACCAGTGGGCCTGGGCGCTGGCACGTGACTTCCCTCACTTGCAGGTGTGTGGGGCAGGGGCAGGGGTGTGTGTGATGTGTGTGTGTGTGTGTGTGTGTGTGATGCGATGTGTGCAACAGATGTAATACATGTGCGTGGGGGCGGCCAGCAGCAGGGCAGTGCATGGTCCCGCCCTTGTCCCGCCCTCCCTCAGAGCCGACCTCCCTCCCTGAATTCCGCAACCCGCAACCCCCAAAATCCAAACCGCAGTTCCCAACATCCTTCCCTCCACTCCATCCCCCATCCCCTAAACCGCAGTTCTCGCTCAACGGCGGGCTGCAGACCTGCCATGACGCGCGCGCCGCGCTCCTCACCGCCCACCCAGAGGTCCCCTACACCCGCCCCCGCCTGCCCCACCCCGGCGACCCAAGGGCCGTGGCGGCGGCCGTGTGCGCCACCGCCACCCCCACCTTCACGCCGCTGGCCATCCCGCCCTCCTTGCCACCTTCCTCATCGTCACCCGCACCGGCGCCCTCGTCCACGTCAGCCGCGTCCGCAACACCTGAATCCGCAGCACCGGCACCGGCACCGGTGGCATCCGCCTCCTCCTCACTAGCCGCTTCCTCTTCCTCCTCCGCATCCGCCACCGTCTCACCAGAGGCACAGCCCGCCGCCTCCACCTCCAACGGCTCCTCCCAATCCCCCGCCGGCAATGGCGGTGGCGGTCTGGAGGGCGGCCACGGCTCCTCCCAATTCCCCGCCGGCAACGGCGGCGGTCTGGAAGGCGTGATGATTGGCCGCGGTGCCTACAACGACCCGTGGGGCTGCCTGGCTGACGCGGACAGGTGCCTGTGGGGAGACGACAGCAATGCGGCGCCCAACCGGAGGTGTGTGTGTTTGGGGGGGTGGGGGGGAGGGGGGAGGGGGAGAGGGGGAGGGGCAGGGGGAGGGGGAGGGGGAGGGGGAGGGGGAGGGGGGGGAGGAGGGGAGAGGGGGAGGGGAGGAGGGGAGGAGGGGAGGGCGGTGTGTGGGGAGGAGGGCCGCGGGGGCGGGGGAGGGGTTTGGGGTTTGGGGGCAGGACGGGCGCAGGGGTTTAGGTTTGGAGGAAGGGCGAATGGGGTTCTGGGGAGGAGGGGCGGAGGGGTTTGGGGGGAGCCGGGGAGGAGTGCGAACGGGATTTGGTGGGGGGGGGGGGGAGGTAGGGTGTGTGGGTGTGGGTGTGGAGAGAATAGCAAGTTGACAAATGACAATATCTCTACCACACCTGCGTAAACGCGTGCGTGCACAACCCCGTGTTCGCAGGTGGGTTATTGCCCGTTACCGGGAGTATGCGGAGCCTATGATGGGGCACTGGGCGGTGAAGGCGGACGGGCACTGCGACCCCAGCGTGCGTACGCTGATGCGACCCATACTCAACCTGTTCCACGGCGAAAAGGTGAGGCGGGTAGGGTGAGGGGGGTTGAAGGGGCTGTTGAGGGAGGGAGGTTGAGGGAGGTTGGGGGAGGTTGGCGGAGGTTTGAGGGAGGTTGGGGGAGGTAGAGGGAGGGTGAGGGAGGTTGAGGAAGGCGGGTGGGGGAGGTTGAGGGAGGGAGAGGGAGGTGAGGGAGGTTGAGGGAGGTTGAGGAAGGACGGGGGAGGTTGAGGGAGGCGGGTGGGCGGGCAGAGAGGTTAAAACGATTAGCGGTTCAAAGAAAGAAAGGTTGGTATGTACACCCCCGCCTCCCACCACACCCCGCCCACCCAATGTTTTAACCATGCAACCCCACCACATCCCACACACACACACACACAGGGTTCCAAGCGCTGGAAGGCTGCGGTGGACGAGGTGCTAAAAGCCAACCCCGCCACATTCGGTGAGTGCCCGAGTCGGAGCGGGGGGGGGGGGGGTTGTAAACCAAAACCAATGAAAACGAGCGGAGGTTAACTCCAAACCATCCCGTAATGAAACATGGCGGATTTTGGAATTGGTTAGTGTCTTGAGGCCCGAGTAGAAGGGAATGCGTGTGTGCGGGCGTGTGCGTCAGCCGCAGCAGGGGCCGTGGCGCCCTGGTCTTGTTTGCGAGGGGTTGGAACAGGCTTGCAAGCCGGCAGGCCTAGCGCTTTTTGGTACTTTTGTGCGAGGCCCAACAAACGTGTGCGGTCCCCAAGGCCTCGCCGCCCCCATGCCTGACCCCATGCCCACGCCCACGCCCATACACATACACACACGCCGCACGTGCCACGCCCCCCGTCTGGCCTGGCGCCCCCGGCCGCGAGGCCGCCACTCCCCCGGCTCCCCCGGCCCCCCAGCCCCGGCCCTACCTAAAGTCAACGCGGCAGGCCACACAGGCCAAAACCCCAGGTTTACCCAAACGTACCGATTGCCCCCTCCTCCCCCGGTGCATCCTGTACCGCTTTTCCAAACATCCTTGCAAAGCCCAAGCACGGCCCCAGCAGATCGTCGCCTTGTGCCCGATCCTGATGAAGTAGGTCCCAATAATCAAAGGGGGGAGGCGACTCGTTCAAAGAATACTTGAAAACTCCATTGTCGCCACGTCTAACGTCTAACCCGTGTCGGGGCTTTGGGGGGCGAGGCAACTCGTCACGTGCTGATTATCTTAGTTGAGGGGGTGGAGGCAAGTGGTCACGTGCTGAGGGCAGCCGGGCGGCCGGCAGGCCAAGAGAGGGACGGAGGGAGGGAGGGGGCGGAAGATCGGCCGTCGCGTCTGCCGTAGCTTGTTGCGCTTTGCGCGCATTGGCATGCCAGACACAGACACGCGCAAGAGCTTGTTGCGTTTAATTGCGTGCTTGACGCAATTTGAGCGGCTGCGGCCGATGCGTGCGCAGTGTGGGGCTGTGCGGGGCTGCTTCGTTCTCAGGGCTCGACTGGGGGCGTGCGCACGTGTTGTTCAAGGCCTGCAACTTGCGCAGTGCACGGGGTCTTGACGCACAAGAATTTCCTCGCTGCAAGCTAAGAAACGCTGTAGCATGCCGTTTTGGGATGTAAACGACGCCGGCAAGAGCTAGCAAGAAAATACACGCGTCACGTGACCGGGCGCATCGCCTTGCGTCAAGCTTGCGCCCAGCTTTAAGCTTACAAGCTGTCAAAAGCTTGAAGTATATATAAGAGTTGCATTGTCGCCACGTCTATCCCGGGTCTCTAGCAACTGTGGCCTGAGCCCCCTTGTGTGTCAACAGACCCGCCCCCCGCCTGCCTGCTTCCCTGCCCTGCTCTGCTATTCATAGCCCCCGGTCTTCATTGCACCTCTCGGTTTGTTCGGATGCAACACGACTACCCTCCGCTCGTGCGCGCACAAACACACACGCACACGCTCATCCCCAAGCGTTTTATCGCCGACTGCATTGAGAACCCCACAGCCTCACCTCCACTGGCCGGCCCGCCATCGGCCCGCTCCTGCTCCCTCTCCCTCGGGAGGGGCCGACTCCCTCAATACGCAATGCATCGCCCCCTCCCTCCATCACGCCTCCGCCTCCCAATCACTCACAAACCAACCAACCCCTTCCCGACCCCGCCATTCGGTCCGAACCCCCCCCCCTCCATCGCACCTTTCAGCTTTGTTGAAACCTTTACCCTCCGCTCGTGCGCGCACAAACACACACGCACACGCGTATCCCATTGCCGCTTTCTCGCTGACTGCATTGACAACCCCACAGCCTATCCTCCCGCTCCCGTTCCCTCTCCCTCGGGAGGGGCTGACTCCCTCATACGCAATCAACCGCCCCCTCCATCTCACAATTGCTCACAAACCAACCAACTCACAACCTCCCCATAGTCCCCAACCACCTCCCCAAACCCCAACCGCCACCCCCCCCCCACACACACACAGGCGAGGTCCTGGACAAGACGCTGCACCTCATTCCAGACGAGGTGTTGGACGCTCCGCCGCGCACACCCGACCTCGCCGACCTCCCGCCCTTCGAAATGGACCCGGTCCTACCGCTGCCGCACAACCGCGCCGGCCAGAACCAGAACCCGCCCGGCACGCCAAAAGAGCCCAAGGAGGGGGGCAAGGAGGGGGGCAAGGAGGGGGGCAAGAAGGGTGCGAATGGCGGCGGCGGCGGTCCGGGGAAGAAGAAGCTGGCTGCAAAGGCGGCGGCGGCGGCCGTGATTGCGCAGGAGAAGGCGGCGGCGGCGGCTGCCGCCGCGGCGGCGGCTGCGACGGCAGAAGGTGTGGGCGGCGGTGTGGGCTGCTGCGCAGAGGCGGCGGCGGAGGCGGCGGAGGCGGCCGCGGCGGCGGAGGCGGCGGCTGCTGAGGCGGAGGCGGCTGGGTCGGGGAGCGAGAGCGAGGGCGAGGGCGAGGGTAAGGCGGTAGCAGTAGCAGCTGCCGCTGCGCCCGTGGCAGTGACGGCATCAGCGGCTGTAGCAGCGGCGGAGGGGGAGGCGGAGGCGGCAGCAGGGCAGGAGGCGGCAGTAGCAGCAGCGGGGCAGGCGGAGAAGTCCCGGAAGGGTGGGTGCGTGGTGTCGTGAGCCCAAGCAGTGGTAGTCGGGTGTGTGCTCAGGCTTTCCGCAAATGATCGAGATTAGAAAGAATATGTCTCCTTGGATGCCAGCCCAAAGAGGAGCGAGCTCGCCGGACACTCGGATGTTTGCAGCATGACCGCGCTTACAGAGTTGTATTAATCCCCATGGATGCTGGTGGACGAGAGGGAGGGAGGGAGCGAAGTGCGAGTCACACAACGCAAAGAGAGTGATGTGCGCGTGCGCATGTGACGTGTGGTGAATATGGGGCCCTCTGGTGGCATGCCATTTTTAAAGGGTAAGGCAGAAGGGGGGTAGGTGTGTGTTTTGCGAAGGGGAGGAGAGGGCGGCGTGCAGGATGGGGTGGACACATGTGGGGTGCATGTATGCAGTGGATACGGTAGCGAGCCTGAAATGCAGCAGCCGGTGGGGTCTTTGGAGGCGCAGGTTGAGGTATTCGGAGATTCTGTGGGACGTGCCGGGCATGGACGTGCGATGCGTGTGGCGGCGTGCGCGTCCTCGCAACCTGCTGCCGCGGGCCCGGTCCACCACTCGGCATGCCGAGATGCCGATGGTTGGCATTTGGCACGCCCCTAAGGTCTGGAGCAGATTTGTGTCTTTGATCTGTGTCAGCAGGTCACTGTTGTAACCGATGCCGACTCGACACTTGACAGTTTACCTGCCAGGACGATGGCATGTGCGGCATTGATGTCTGCCCGCGAGCATGTGCGGTGCTGCCGTGAAATTCTCTTGCGGGGTCGATTGGGGGTGCAAGAGCGACTCCGGAGTTCCAAGGGTAATCGTCAAAACCCTGTGCGGTGTGTATGGGGGGGCGGGGGGGGGGGCGTCCTGCTCCAACCACAGCACAGAGGATTGTGGCGATTCGGAACCGGCCAGCTCGCACAGAATCGGGTCCCGGAACCCGAATGGTCATTTCGCGACAACTCAACCCGCTTCTGCATGCCCTACACTATATATATGACTCGAAACTTGACTCTGTTTGCTGAGGTCTGCCGCGGTCCCTGCAGCACGAACAATTTCGTAATCATCCATCGTCTTTGCGTGCTCCGCTTGCATCTCAGCTCCCTGAGCTAGAACTAGCGCAGCAGAGCAATAGCGCTAGCGTTATGGCAGGCCTGTTCGAGCCCGGCCCGGCTGGGTTTCGTCGGCAAGTGCGCGCAGTGCGCGTGACTGCCGGAGTCATGCTGCTGGCCGGGGCGGGTCTCGCAGCCTATGCGACGTTCAGCGCCGGGCGCGGACTCTTCTCGCTCGTTTCTGGGCAGCCGAGCAGAAGCGGCAGCAGCAGCGGCAGCAGCGGCGGCAGCAGCAGCGGCAGCGGCGGAGGCGGCAGCAGCGGAAGCGGCAGCAGCGGGGCCTAGTACACGTGGCGCTAGCTGGTGGGGGTCTCAACCCAGGCCATGCGGGGTATTGCAGCCCGGGGCCCGTGCAGGGCCAGCAACTTCCCTTGTGTTATGATGTTTGGTTTTACTACAGAAGCAGCAGGGCGGCACAGGCTGGCACCCAGCACTAGCTGGCGGGGGGTTTAAAAAGAGTTCTTGCGTCTGGCGCAGCGTGTGACGTTTGAGGGTTTCAAGCAGGAGCAACATTCGCCGCAGCAGCAATTTATGCATGCATGCCAGAGCCCCGGGTCCGCCTAAGGGCTGGTGTAGCGCTGCTAGTGTGGCTCGCCAATCGGCGGAATGGGCCTGGATGGCGCGCTGCTGGCTAGTGGCGTCTCGGGGAAGCTGGCGGCGGCTGGCGGCAACGGCTGACGGCGGCGGCTGACGGCGGCGGCTGACGGCGGCCGCTGGCGGCGGATGAGAGCGGCGGCACCCCATACCTGCTGCCTGGGGCGGGGGCGAGGTGGATGGAGGTGCCGGGGGCGCGCACCCATCCAGATAGCCGGCGTGGCGGCGCCTACGGCCTCGGCCTACTGCTGCTGCGGGCGTGGCGGCGGCGGCGGCTGCTGTCTGGCGGCGGCGCCCCTGCGGGCTGCTGCTACTGCTGTACACGGCACTACCGTACTGGCATGCAAGTACGGCACCGCTGGCATGCAAGTCCGGCACGCGGCATCTGTCATATAGCAGTGATGATGCAGCCGAGGGCGTGAGCTTGAGGGAGGGAGGGAAGCAGCACGGGTGGCAGTGCTGCAGAGGACCAACACACGAGCAGGACGCGCATACCGCCGGTCAAGCCATAGTCATATTACGAGCACGCACGCACGCACATGGTGATGCCAAGCTGTGTATGCTACTGTGGTGGTATGGATTCGGTTTTGGTGCTGGGTGGGTGGGCACGACTAAACGGCGAGCAGCACGGATTCTGTTCGCATTGTTAGTTGTCGTCAAAAACATCGACGATACTGCATTATGACGATGGTGGTGTGGTGCAAGATGGGCGCACTGAAGCGGTGGCGTTGTGGCTACGGGCTGCTGTGCTAGTGGGTGGCAGCAGATAGGAGGTGGCCGGTGCGTTGCATTTCCGGCGTCTTCACCAATTTCGAGCACACAAGAGCCGTACGTAGCAGACATTGGACCACTGACTCTGACATTGGCATTGACATTGGCATTGACTTCTAGGGGGCTTGTGACACAGGGCGGCGGTGTGTGCGTGTGCGGTGGCTCTCACCAAGGGCTGGTTCTCACGCATCAAGGACGGACACAGCAGGCGACCGGGGGCGTGCCGGTATTGGGGCGGGGGAATGGGGGCGGGGCATGAGGCACGGGGGCACGGGGGCGGGGCACGAGGCACGAATGCGGGGCACGGGGCACGGCGTGGAGGATGGGATGATGGAAGCAGGGAGGAGTTGGCTCGAAGAGGTATTGGTCCATTGCCGTCGTGTAGCATGGCGTGCATGCAGCTACCTTATTTGTCGTGTCGCTCGCTCGCGCGCAAACAGCAGACGATGCGCCAGGATGCGCTTCCAGTCTCGCACGCGCTCTGCTGCTGCTGATGTTAGCTGGGATTGCTGCGGCGTCCAGGCCGGGGATTGGGTTTCAAGACGTCGTCCGTCTCTCAGTAATCCTCCGCCCGGAAGCGCTGCCGTAATAGCGCATGTCATGCGCATGATATGGGCGGAGTCAGCAAGGAGTCATGCATCGTCCAACCTATCCGCAGACACACCGCATATGCCTTTGATTGGGCCTTTGGGCATACGGCATGCGTTCAGGGGCAAACACGCGAGACGGTAGTGCGTGACGCACCCACATCGACCACCATATTACATACGGTGGAGGCAGGGAGACGGCGCAAGCATGCATCGGGAATACACACGCACACGCCCAGAGCGAGCGCACGTTCGTTTTGATTGTTTACACAGTGCAAGCATACTCTCATCCTCATCCTTCTCGACGTCCGTGAACACGGCGATGGGCGACCGCTCGGGTACGATAACCTTGATCTCGCGTGTCCCCCAACGTCCAACTGTAACCAACCAACCAACAAACAAACAGCAACCGCGCCCCACGCTCCGTCCCCAGCGGGACGCCGCGGGACTTGCCCACTCGCGGGCGGGCGGGGTTGCCGCAGGATGCCTGGTGGCCGCTGGGGTATGGCTGGGGCATGGCTGGGGTATGCCTGGGGTATGGCTGGGGTATGCCTAGGTACGCCTGCCTGCTCCCACCACCTCCACACCTCCCACCACTCCCACCGCTACGGTAGCCACTGCTGGACGTGCGGCCGGCTCACGTTAGAAATTCGTGTCGTACGCCAGGGCTTACGGCTCGCGGCAACACCGCAGTAGCAGCAGTAGCAGCAGTGGCAGCAGTAGCAGCAGTGGCAGCAGTGGCAGTAGCCTCATTGTCCGGCAGCAGTCTTTATTGTCGCTACCTTTGCGCGACT
>NC_057018.1:474845-497345 GCF_000002595.2 Chlamydomonas reinhardtii | reverse complement strand
ATGGAGCGCTCCCGAAACTGAGGGGGGCGGACGGGAAGGGGGGAAACGGCGGGGAGAGGGGTGGGTGGGGGTGGGGGTGCAAAGATTGGTGAAGAGAAGAGTAGCGAAGGGGTGCGTAAGGCGTGCCAAACTCCTGGGGGCAGGGCAGGGATGGGGACAAGGGGGGTTCGCGAGGATAGCGAGGCTAATGAGACCCGGAACAGGACCAGGAGAGACCGAGGGTCCGGCCGTGGGGCCCGGCAAAGCCCAACGAAACACACACGGTACACGCACCTGCTCCACAAAGACCGAGTTGGCCATGGTGCTGTTTGCGAACAGCGCCCACTGCTGCGCCCGGGCGCGCTGCGAGCACACGGATACATGCTTTGGGGTTCAGGAAGGTGCGACAATAAGATAAGTGCCCGTTTTCAAACAGTCAAGCAGGCGGGCTGTTTGGAGACTCGACACCAAGATTGAGGCGCCCTCCAGGCCTTCAACGCGGTTGTGAGTGGCGCCCGCCCGCCCCCCAGACCAGACCCCAGGTAGACCCAACGCTGCCCGCAGCCCCCAGTGCCACCCCAACCACCCCAACCACCCAAGTCCTCCTGGGTTTGTGTGCGGCACACACAAACCCACACGCCACTTCCTCAATCCCACACGCCACTCCCTCAACCCCACTTCCACACCCGGCAAACTCCATCACACACATCCGTACAACCCATGTCGTACACCGCCGGTGCGCCGTACACCACATCCGTACACGTACCTCGGCGGGGCTGTTGAACTGGCCGTACTTCTCAGCGATGTACAACATGATGGCGCCCGACTCAAACTGTTGTTGTACATTACCGGTACAGCACGGTATTTGGGTCGTTGGGATCATTGTTATTTGTGTTGTGCTTCTCGGCCTGCACGTGCAGGTTGTGCATTGTGTGTGCATGTGCGGCATGTGCACAATTTGTCGTGCAGTTTGTGGGCGCGTTGTCATGAGTTACAAGGAGTATGGGAAATGCGATGGGGCAGCATGCGCACAATTGCCGGGCTGTGCCAAGTCACTGTTTGCGTGTGTGGCGGGGGGGGGGGGCGAGGGGGGCGGGGGGAGCTGAGGGCGCTCAGAGCTTTGGGCGTGGCGTGCCCGGCTTGATCGTGGATTGAGCTAGCCTTGCTCAAACTCTATCACATGAAGTTCTACTGCCAGCGCCAACACGGCACAGGGGCTACAGTCTCCTCAAAACCGAAGGCGACGTGCGGGCTGCGGCGCCCCTCTGGCGCCCCTCCCAGCCGGCCGCACACGACCCGTTCCGCATGGGGCGCCTTGAGAACGGTACTACCGTCTCGGAGTACGGTACTCGGCACCTGGGCTGCCCCCATGCCCGCCTTCCCCATGCCCCCCGTCCCCATCCTTCCCGCGCTGCCCCGTGCCCTGCCCCTGCTGCTTCCCTGCCCGCTCCCTGCCCGTGCCTGCCCCTCCCAGCCCCGTCCTACCCCTGCAGCCTGCACTTCAGCCTCCCTATCATGCGCCTCTCACCAGCTTCAGGTCGCCATCCTCCAGCGCCGGCAGCTTGCCAAAGGGGTTGACCTGCAAGCAAGACATCAACGCGAAGCAGAGGGGGGATTCGACGCGCCACGGTTAACCGGTGTCGGACTGACGAGCGTGCACAGGCACGGATGTGCGTCAAGAGTAGAATTGGGATGCTCGCCTACCTTCTTGAACCAGTCGCTCTTGTGCTCGCGCTTCTCCTTCATGTCCATGTTGATGACCTCGACCTCGCTGTCCTTTCCAATCTCACGCACATACCACTCGATGATCCGACCGCGAGACGCAGGGTTGGAGTACAGCTTCATGGCCGCGCTGACGCGCACGCACCTGCGCGATGCATTTGCAGGGCGCGTCGCAGAGAAAGGCTTCGCGGTCAGGCGCATGCTGGACATTCTTAGTATCAACCTAAAAAAACTTATGGCAAAGGACACTTCAGGGTTTCGCACTTGGTCTCGCAATCAGCGATCGTCAGCTTGCATGTGCAGGCACGAAAGCGTGGAGCGTGTGTTTGGGCGACGCCCGGCGTCGCCCGGGGACAGCAGGAACCCGTAATTGAACGTGTAGGGCGGGGGGGGTTAGCTCGAGGAGGTTCTGAAGTTACTGAGTTTACGGAGGCGGGGTGGGACTAGGGCGGGCATGAGAGCGCGCAGGTGGCTAACATTTTGCAAGGTGCCGCAGCTCCAAACGACACGGACTGGGGGTTCCGCCAGCGGTACCACGAAGGCCAGCGCACCGGCAGACTATGCTCCCTTACCAGCAATACTTCAGTGCGACTGCGAATCCTGCTCCCAACCTGGCATGTACCATACCCATGTGGGGCATCTTTCCATCTGATCCCCGCGTTCGCAAATTCCTCCCGTATCCACGTACCCCGCTCCACATACCGTACTGGAATTGTGCCATGTTACCGTCTAGATAGACGTCTGCCTCGATGCTGATAGCTGAGGTCATTGGAGCCCGCTTGCTCCCAACCGCCCGCCCGCGCGGCCAACCGCCCCGCGTCCCTGCCCGCGTGAAGCTGCAATCGTGCATACACAAGGTATTGGTACTCCCTTGTTGACACACCAGTAGATGGTGGGGCCGAACGGCCGCCTGCACCACGACGCACCACGGGAGAGCAATGTGATGCTTAGTGTGCGCCCTCGTAGTTCGGGCTGTTCGGGCTGTCCACCCGTTTAAGCAGTGCCATGCAGCAGTTTCATGGCATGTTGTGTGCCAGGGAAACAGGCCAGGATCGGGCGGGCGGGCGGGGCGGAGGGCGGCGGGCGGCGAAAGACAGGGATGAAGAGGCGAATGAGGTCTGCATCGTGGCTTGACACCCATACTAAATAGACACACTCTTGCACAGTGCACAGACATGTCACGGGCCGATTATGTTAAAAGGGAGCTTCCAAACTCCAGGAAGGCTTAAAGCGGTTACAATGGACGGCGAAGACGACATCGATAATTGGTCTCGCTTGACGCCCGCGCTATTGCGCAAAATAGCTGGCTGTTTCCATCCGCATGAAGTTGTAACCTCGATGAAGCTAATCAATAGCAAGACGGCAGCGGCGCTGCGTGAGTACAAATCTACTCTGACGCTGGGCGTGGCTCGCACGCGCGCTGGCGACCCGTCTCCCCACCGTGCGGTTAAACCCTGGCCGGGGCACGCCTTCACGGCGCACTGGGGCTGCCCCGAGCCCTGGCGCTGTCTCAGCCTTCGCCAGCGCGAGCGGCTGCTGTGCCTGGCCGCGTCCTCTGGCCACGTGCCCAGCCTGGACGCGGCCCTGGCGCATTGCGGCTGCGCCCTGAAGCCGGAGGTGCTGACGGCGGCGGCTGCAGCCGGCAACCTGGCGATCTGCGAGCGGCTGCTGCACGGCGAGGGCTGCTCTATCAGCAATGAGGCAGTAGCAGCCGCGGCGGAGGGCGGCCACATGCCCGTGCTTCAGCTGCTGCTGGGGGTGACTGGAGGCAAGCCGACGCCAACATGGCTTGACGCTGCGGCCCAGGGCGCCTGCGCAGGCGGCCAGCCCCACATCCTGGACTGGCTGCAGCAGGCGCACGGCTACAGCCTGAAACCAGAGGACGCGGTTGCGGCGGCGCGGGCGGGGCGGGAGGAGCTGCTGGAGGGCCTGCTACTGCCGCGGCTGTTCCCGGCTGTAGCACTGGCAGCAGCAGCAGCACCAGCAGAAGCAGCAGCACCAGCACCAGCACCAGCACCAGCAGCAGGCGCAGGGGCAGCAGGGGGCGGCGCCGGCGATGTTGCAAACGGCGCGGCGGCGGCGGACCGGCAGCGTGACAGCGGGCCTGGAGACGACAGCCATGGTGGCAACGGCGATTGTGTTGATCGCGATCATTGTGATCATGGCGAGGATGGCGAGGATGGCGGCGACAGCTCGGCGTTTGGCAGCAAGTGGCAGCTTCTGGATGCAATTATTCACGGCTGCCCCGTTGACTTGTTGCAACGATATTATACCAGCCTGTGGCGCTGGCGGCCGCAGGCCGCGCCGGCGGCGGCGGCGGCGGCGGCCGGCGGCGCGCTGGAGGCCGCGGCGGCGGCGGCGGCGCGGGACCGTGACGCCTGGTTCGACGGTCTGTTGTCGTCCGCCGTGGGCAGCCCCACGCCCTGCTGGGCCGCCAAGCTGGAGCTCTTGCTGCGGGCGTGGGGCCCGACGCTGGCGCCGCTGGTGCTGGAGAGTGCGGAGCTGGGGCGCGGCCTGCGGTTGGCGGCGGGGCAGCTGCCTGGGCCCGAGTTCCTGGCGCGGCTGATGCGGCTGCGGGCGGTGGGGGTGCCGCTGGGTGAAGGTGGCGGCGGCGGTGGCTTTGGCGGTGATTTTGGCGGTGATTTTGGTGGAGGTGGCGGTGCATTTGGTGGTGATTTTGGTGGCGGTGAGTTTGGAGGTGGTGGTGAGTTTGGTGGAGGTGGCGGCGGCGGCGGCGTGGATGGCGCGGCGCTGGATGCCGCGGTGTGGGGCGGGCAAGCCGAGGCGCTGGCGTGGCTGTGGGATGAGTGTGGCCTGGGGGAGTGTTTGCATGGGGGCGGCATGGCGGGGCTGTGGCGGAGGTTGTGTAGGCGGGGCGGCTGGGGCTGCGCCGCAGCGCCGCCAGAGCGGTGCGTCGTGTTGTTGCGAGTGATGCGGGAGCGGGGGCTGGAGGTGCGGGCGGAGGATGTGGAGCACGTGGCGTGCGCTTACCCCGCTTACCCGCCGCGCGTACGGCAACATCAGTACGACAACCAGGGACGTTACTTGGTGGGTGTTGATCATGAGCATGATGATGATGGTGACAACGAGGAGGAGGACGTGGAGGAGGAGGAGGAGGAGGATGGGGGAAGAGGAGGGTGGGGAGGAGGAAGGGGAAGGGGGAGAGGGCGAGGGGGAGGGGGAGGCGGGTTACGGGAGGGCGCCGTGCCGCCGTACGGTTTGGTCAGAGGCGGCGTTGCTGTGGCTTACGGAGGCGGCTGTGGAGGAGGCCGAGGAGGATGACGACGTCCGGACCGTACGGCGCCGCTGGTCGAGGGTGTTCAGCAAGGCCGCGGCGGAGGGCGCCGGGCTGCGGCTGTTGCGCGCGCTGCGGGAGAAGCGAGGCGCGGCGGTGGACCTGGGTGCGGTGGCGTGCGGCGGCAGTGAGGAGGCGCTGGATTGGGCGGCGGCGGAGCTGGCGGCGGAGGCGGAGGCGGAGGGCGGGGGGCCGCGCGGCGGCGGCGGCGGCAGAGGAGGAGGAGCAGTGTTTCGGCAAGTTTTTAGGGCCTTTACTTTCCTAGTGCACGGGTGGGCATTTGGGTGCGGTGACTTTAATTTCCAATGCCCACCAGGGGGCGCAGCCCCCCCCACCTCCGGAAAAATTTTTCACTATGGGTATCAAAATACGCGTATTTTCGTATGTCATGTCATGTTTGTGCTAGCCGACAAGGCATCACGCATGCGTGCGCACGCCACACATCTTCTCTTCATACTGCCACACCGCACCAACTGTACCACCACACCATTGAAACATTCTGAAGCAACCCGACCAAAGCATTAAGAAGTCGGGATCAGAGCGCAGATCAGCACCAGCGCCACAGCACTGGCAGGCAGGCTCATCAGCACCACCTCATTACTGCGGCTCTGCGTGGCGGTACTTCACGGCACCGGACCAGTAGTCCAGCGCCTTGCCGTAGGGGAAGTTCCCGATACCGAACCACTCCTGCACCTTCAAGCGCACATTGTTAAGCGCGTTTGATGAGTCTTTCCCCATCCTGCCGTGTGCCCATCCGGGCGTGCCTGTCGCCCCGGCCCCGCCCGTCCGGGCCGGCCCCGCGCGCCCCTCTCCCTTCCTGGCGCGTGCACCGGGCCGGGGATTTTGCAGGATGGGTGGGCACTTGAGGGGTCAGGGAATTATTTTTTATAGTGCCCACCGGGCACTGGGGCTCCAGGCATTTAATTTTCCGGTGCCCGCCTTCCGGGCCCGACTTATTTTTCCAGTGCCCACGTGGGCACTAGTGCCCACCTCCCGAAACACTGAGGAGGAGCCGCGGCATGCACGCGGAAGGTGAGCTGGGCGGGTGGCAACAGGCGGGTAGGGTGACACACGCGCACACGCACACACACACACACACACACACACACACACACATGCACACAAACACAAACACACACACACACACACACACACACACACATGTTCATGCCGGTGACAGGGATCGGTTTCTGGAGGCGGGCAGCAGTGGGCGTATGGCGTTGCGTGTATGTGTTTAGGATCGGGCTCGGGAGCCCCCATGTGCGCTTCACGTGCAAACCAGCTCGCTGCTTCACACGTGTGCGGTGCACTTGGGTCGTGCGCTCCCGCGCCCACCAGTGCCTGTGCTTCCCCGCGCCTGTGTGTGTACCGTACCGCTTCCCCTCACCGCATTCTCCCGCACCACACACACACATCCTACGCCGTATTTCCTTCCTTTCCGTACCTTCCTACTTGGTGACTTGTTGTGACTGCGACGCTTGTAATAACTTTCGTGTTGCTTTCTGTTTGCAATGTTGAATGTTCAAAACAGGCTCTGAGCCGGGCCGACATCACCCGAGTGGAGCGCGCCGGCAACCTCGCGGCTCTGGCCTGGCTGCGGCGCTGCGGCCTGCTGCCGCCGCCGTAGGGCTGTAGCACTGCCGCCGCCGTAGGGCTGTAGCGGCGCCTGCTGCCACCGTAGGGCTGTAGCACGCAGTGAGGTCCTTCCGTGCCTGCTGGCTGTTGCCGCCGTCTGCCTGCTGCCATTCGGTCGGGGGCCTGCTGCCGCTGTAGGGCTGTCGAACCGTCTGCTGATGTCGCTGGGGGTACACTAAGTACGTATGAGGACGTGGCTGAGTGCTGTGCCGTGGCTGCTCCTGCAGTCCTCCTAACAGGCCGGATAGCTGTGGAGGCGAAGGTACAGAGGTAGACTGCGGGGGTACTTAGCACCCTCGCGCGACAGCATACGTAGGGTCTTCAGACAGTTCAGGACGGCGTCTTGAAAATCAGCGCTCAGGCTGGGCTTGGTACTGGGACCTTGGTTGAGGTAGGTGTCCAAGCTTGGGGTTAGCAGGGTAGCTGGAGAGGGGGTTAGCGTAGCGTTGCAGGGGGTGATGGTGGAGGCTGCGGCTGCGCGTTCCGCAGTTTGAGGCAATGCATGCAACAGGCCCTTTGTGCAACATTGCGCTGGGCGTACGGTCAGAAGTCGTGTCGGAAGCAGCCACTCCGTGATTGAAAGAGGTTTGCCACTTCGCCCTGTCGGAATATAAGAATTTGGGTTGGCAAGCCAGGTTTGCGACTTGTTGAATGCAGCCAGGTTGAATGCAGCCAGGTTGAATTCCCAGGTTGACTTAAGGTCATGCCATTGCCAGCCGCATGCACGCATGCCCCGGGGCGTGTAGATCCCCCGCGCTAAGAGGCATAGGGGCTTCTCCCCACCTCATGCTCACTCTGAGACGTAAGCGCATGCGACGAGGTGGGGCTTGCAACAAGCCGAATGAGGTGTTGTGGGCCGTGTGAGTGGCGGGAGCAGGTGTTGTCGCAGGGTCCAGCTGGTAGCTGGGTCCAGCACTTTCCAGACTGTCCCCGGCGCTATCACGGATTGACCGCTTCCGACACGACTTCCCACCGCACGCCTAGCACATTACTGCACAATGGGCCTGTTGCCTTCCTATAATTCCTGGAACATCTAAAATTCGACAGCTGACACAATTGTTTCCTAGCCTAGCCCATCCCATGCCCAGCACACGCCCTGTGTACGACATCGGCATGCGGCACGCGTGGCTGTTGTGATGGGGGCCCCACCTCCTGCCCTACTGACACTGTCACGTCGCCCCTTATCTGGCGGCTGGGGCTCGGGTTGTCCTCTTTTGTAACACCGCAAGGCTGCTGACCTGCTGACCTGCTGTGCCAACTGGGTTTGCGTTGGCAGCTCGGGCATCAGCACTGCACGAGCCCTCATCGCGCAGCCACATACAGACATACTGCACTCGAACTTCCCCAGCCAAGGCCCCTCCAACATCCCGCTCCACTCCCACACCTCAGTCACGCGTCCCCACACCGCTGCTGCACTGCTATTGCCCCTGCTCCTGCTCTTGCTGCCCCTGCCCCTGCTACTGCAACTGCCCCTGCCCCTGCTCCTCTTACTGCTACTGCCCCTGCTAGCGCTACTTCTTCTACTCTTCTGCTCCTCATCCCACTTTCAATGCTCCCACTCGGTTCCTCCTACTCCTACTGCTACTCCTACTCCTACTCCTTCTTCTGCGCCTGCTGCGGCGCCTGCGGCGGGCCCCAAGCCCAGCAGTAAAGGGTCTGCGCCGCTCCGCTGTTGTCCAGCGCGGCGTTGTAGGCGGCCACCTCCACCTGAGGGGGGGATGAGGGGGGAAAGGGCGATGTGTGGGAAGGAGGCGCCAATGTGCGTGTGTGTGTGTGTGTGTGTGTGTATGTGCGGTGCGGTGCGAGTGAGCAGAGATGCGCGGTGGCTGTTTACACGCGCGAACATGACCCCCACCCACCCACCCACCCACACACACCTGCGGCGCGAGGCGGCTGCCGTCGTGTGGGTCGATGTGAAGCGCCTCGAAGCAGCGCCTGCGTGTGTGCGTGTGTATTTGTGGGTTTGTAAGGAGGTGGTGTGCATGTAACGACTAACGAGCTTTGTGAGGTCACGGGGCCGGGCACGGGCGAGGCACATCGCAGCTGACACGCCGTGCCGAAGGTCCGAAACACACACAGTTCAGGCCCGTCTTCCCTCTGCCCCCCGCGCCTCAACAAAATTTCCCTACATTTCCCCATGCACGCACGCACACATACATACACACACGCATGTAACGACTAACGAGCTTTCCAGGCGTGGGGTCACGGGCCCGGCAGGTACAACGCAGCTCACAAGCCGCATCGAAACACACGCCTGGCCCGTCTTCCCCCTGGCACTTTCGCCACTACTCCCCGCCCTTCGCGCCTCAAACAAAATCTCCCAAGGTTTTCCCATACACAAACACAACACACACACACATGCACACGTACACACTGTTGATGCTAGAGTAAAAGCGCCCACCCCAAACGGCTGGGGTGCATTACGGTACTTCCTCCGCAGTTCTCGGGGTATATGAGTGCTGATCGCTCCTCAACACACACCCCCTCCCCGTCTACACACAAACCTGCACATGACCGCCGGGTTGGTGGGTGCGAGCGGGTCGTCATGTGTCACCAGCTCCGCCCAGCGGCATTCGCACAGCCCGCACCGCCGCCGCGCGAGCGGCAGGCCGGCGCGACCACGAGAGCGCAGGCGGAGCGGGTAGGCGGAGCGGCGGGGCGGATCGCCGGCGGCCCACCTGCGTGCGTGTGTGTTTTGTGGAGGTGTGTGTGTGTTTTGTGGAGGTGTGTGTGTGTGTGTGTGTGTGTGTGTGCGTGTGTGTGTGTGCGTGTGTGTGTGTGTTTTGTGGAGGTGTGTGTGCATGTGTGCACGTGTCGCAAATGACAGCAGCTCGCATGTGACTGCAACCCCACGCATGTGACGCACTCCGCATCAGGCACGCACCAATCCGTTCCCAGCGGCACTCACCCACATCGCGACAGCGCCCCTCCCCCCATCCCCACATGCCCCCTCTACTGCATTGGGGTCGGTTTAGTTTTGGCTGGCCTGCATCCCCCCACCCCTCTCCAGGCCTCTGCACTCCTCTTCGTTCCAAAGGCCTTTGCAACCCCAGCATCCCTCTTTCACCGTCAGCCCCACCCATTCCCACCCTGCCGACCCTCTCCTCCCAGTATCCAACCCTCTCCACGCCATCTCCGCCCACCCCTCCATTCCCTGGTGCATTTCGGGAATGGGGACTATCGTCGCGTGCCACTCCGTTGTCAAGCATCGGCCACGCTCTCCTCCTCGCTCTATTGCATGGGGGTTGGGTTTGGTTTTGGTTTGGGCTGGTATCTACAACTCCCCTCCTCCCACCCAAATCCACCCCAAACACACCGCACACCCTACCCCCAGCACCCACACGCCCTTACGCACCTGCGAACGTCGCGAATAAACACCAGATGCTCGCAACACGCCCGGTGGCAGAATATTCCCGTAGGGACATTGGCGGCCCGAAGCGTCATGTCGTACAGCCGCGTGTGCTGCATGGGCGCCGGCGGCGGCACGCTGCTTGCCCCGCCCCCGCCCCCTCCTCCTTCTCCCGAGCCCCCCGCCGCGCCCCCTGCACCCCCCGCGGCGCTGCCTCCGGCGCCGCCTCCGGCGCCGCCTCCGCCGCCGGCGGCGGTGGCGGCGGCGGCGGCGGGCGGCGGGAAGGTCACGGCCCGGTCACGGAGCAGCAGCGGGCGCCACACGCGCTCGGGCTGCACGAAGGAGGGGCGCACGCCGTGGGCCCTGCGTGTGTGTATTGGGGTGGTTGATTACAGTACAGGCTGTACAGGCAGTTGGTTGCTTGACCCACACCCACACCCACACCCACCCACACCATTGACTCCGCGTAGTTTCCCCCAACCAACCAGCTGGAACAGGGAAACAACCCAACATATCCAAGCTCGTTCCAAACCCAAGCCGCCCGCCTAGTCACCTGCACAGCTCCACAATGGGCGTGGCGTAGTCCTCCGCCCCCGCCCGCCGCGTGTCAGAGAAGAAGCGCCCCTCCAAGTAGAGGTAGGAGCCGTGGCTGGGCGGCAGTAGCGGCAGCAGCGGCTGTAGCGGCTGTAGCACGCCGCCGCCAGCCGCGCCATCGGGCGCGGCGGCAGTAGCAGCGGCTGTAGGAGCGGCGGCGGCGGTGGTGGCAGTAGCTGCGGCGCCAGCGGGAGCGCCGGTGGTGCCCGTGGCGGCGGCGGCGGCGGCGGTGGCAGCAGCAGCAGCAGCTGCGCGGTTGCTCCCGCGGTTGCCTCTGCCCCGGCCTCTGCCCCTGCTACTGCCGGCAGCAGCAGCTGCAGCTGCAGCACCCGCACCACCGGCCCCTGCAACCCCACCATTCCCATCTTCACCACCAGCACCCGCCGCCCCTGCGGCTGTAGCAGCCCCAGCACCCGCCCCTGCGGCTGTAGCAGCCCCAGCACCCGCCCCCGCGGCTGTAGCAGCACCCGCCCCCGCCGCCGCCCCCGCCGCCCCCGCCTCCGCCAGCAGCTGCCTCATGGCGTCCTCCGCCGCGCAGCCCAACGCGTCACGCAGCTGCGTCAGCGTCTGGGAGCCAAGGCACATCCACTCCTCGTGCGGCAGGTTGGGCGCGGCGGGGCCGCACACCACCACCCACACCACCACCTCCTCCTGCGCAGTCAAAGGCGCACAGGGTGGGGCGGGGGCGAGGGGGAGGTGAGGGGAATGAAGGTGGGGAGTGAAGGGAAGGTGGGGAGTCAAGAGAACGTGGGGAGTCAGGAGGAAGTGGGGAGTTAGGAGAAAGTGGCAAGTCAAGAGAACGTGGGGAGTCAAGAGGAAGTGGGGAGTTAGGAGAAAGTGGCAAGTCAAGAGAACGTGGGGAGTCAAGAGGAAGTGGTGGGCGAGAGACACGTGAAGGAGGGAGAGTTTGGTGGGCATCGATGAAAACCATGCGGGGGTGGATGGGTAGCAGTGTTTGACACTCGTTCCTCGCAACATTTGATGCAGTTGGTCTTGGCAGCATTGTATGCCCATGAAATGCGCGTGCACACTGAAATGGCTGCATGCGTCGTGCTTTGCATTACTGACGTTGCTGGGTGTCCGGCCAACCCCATAATCCCCCATTACAATGCCATTCCACACTACAACGCGTTATATTTCCACTTGACCTGCCCCCTCGCGCCCCCACCTTCAGGGACGGGTCGGGCGCTTCTTGCGCCGCCTCCACCTCCACGTCCTGCTGCCCCTGCTGCCCCTGCTGCCAGCCCAGCGCCAGCAGCCGCCGCGGCGACGGCGGCGGCGGGCTGGGCGACGGATCCCACGCCGCCGCCGCCGCCGCCGCCGCCGCCGCCGCCGCCGCCAGCGGTCCCGCCTCGCCGCCGCGACCTCCAGCAGCGCCACCGTCAGCATCGGCGGTGGCGGCGGCGGCGGCGGCGGCTGGCGCCGCCGGCGGCGGGAATAACGACTCGCCTCGCAGCGCCGCACAGATGCGCTCCGCCGCCGCCGCCGCCGCGGGGGGCAGCGGCGGCGCCGTCGCCGCCGCTCCTGCTGCTGCTACAGCTGCTGCTGCTGCTACTGCCCCGTGCTCTTCTCTTGCTGCTTCCCTCTTGTCCGGCTCGTGCCCCGCCCACCTCGCCGCCCGCGCCTCCTCCTCTCGCGCCAGCTCGCGATGCAACTCGGGGTCAAGCCCGGGCGCGGCCGCCGCTACCTCGCCCGCAGCCGCAGCCGCAGCCGCCGCAGCCGCCGCAGCCGCCGCAGGCGCACCGCCCGACGTACCTGCACCCGCACCTCCAGAGGTGCCCGCTGTCGCCGCCGCCGCCGCCGGTGCTACTGCTAATGTTGCTACTGCCGCTGGCGCCGCGCGAGACTTGACCGCCCTTGCTACAGCCGGGCTGTCGGTCCCGTAGGCGCCGGTGTGCGGTGCCATTGCTACAGCCGCCTCCGCCTCCTCCACCTCCTCCCGCGCCTCTGGCACCTCCTCCTCGGCGTTTGCTGCCGCCGCACCCTCCTCCGCCTTTACTGCTGCGGCTGTGGCTGCTGCTGCCGCCGCCGCCCTGCCTCTCCCTGCGCCCCTCCCCCTCCCCCTGCCGCGCCCTCTCCCGCCAGCCCCCGCGCCCCCGCGCCCGCCACCCTCCGCCGCCGCTGCTCCACCTGCCACGGCAGTAGCGGCCGCCTCCGCCGCCGCCGCCGCAGTAGCAGCAGCAGTAGCTGCGACGGCAGTAGCGGCTGCTGCATCCTGCTCTGCAAGCTCCTCTGCGCTCGGCAGGACAGCTGCCCAACACTCAAGCGACCCTGCAGCCGCCGTTGCCTGCCGCCACCATTCCGCCGCCGCCGCCGCCTCTGCCGCCTCTGCCGCCTCTGCCGCCTCTGCCCGCCGCGCCTCCGCCTCCTCCTCTTCCCGCCGCCGGCGCTCCTGCTCTGATCCCTTCACTGCTACAGCCGCAGCCGGCGCCTTGCGTGGCCGCCCGGGCCGACCCGCCGGCTGTGGCTGTAGCAGCTGCGCCCCCTGCGGACCGCGGTGCCCCGCTTCCCCTCCTCCTCCTCCTCCTCCTCCTGTTGCTGCTGCTGCTGCGCCTGCCGCTGCTACTGCCGTTCCGAACAGCGGGCCGGATGCTACTGCCGCCCCCAGCGGCCCCTCCCACTCCATCTCGCCCTTCACTCCTTTCGCCTCCGCGACCTCCGCCGCGGCCGGCAGTAGCACCGCATCCCGCAGCCGCACCGGCAGCACACGCGGGCGCTTGGACCGCCGCCCGCCCGCCTCCGCCGCCACCTCCGCTGCTTCCGCTGCTTCCGCTACTGCTGCTGCATCTGCCGCCTTAGCGTCCACAGCTCCCAAGTCTGCTGCTACTGCTTCTGCTACTGCGTCTGCGCCTGCTATTGCGCCTGCTGCTGCTACAGCCGACGCCGCCACCGCCACCGGTCCCACGGTGTCTCCGCCGCCGCCTGCCCTCACGTCCATGTCCACACCACCCCCAGCTGCTGCCCCCATCGCCTCCATTGCGCCGGTTGGGACTGCTGCAGGCGCTGCTGCAGGCGCCGGCGCTGGTGCGTAGCCGTAGGCGCCGCCCCCCGCGGCACCAACCTCCATCGCCTCCGCCTCCGGCCCCGGGCCTCCGTGCGTGCCTCCGCGCTCCTTCCCGCCCGCCGGGCCCTCATTGTCAGCAGCAGCAGGAAAGCCGCCGGTAGCACCGGCACCAGCAACCAAGCCACCAGCAGCCGCACACGCAACCGCATTATCTTGATCACCACCGGATCCAGGCTGGGGCTGGGGCGCCGGCTGGGATCCGGATCTGGATCCGGAGAAGGCGAGCCCGGGCGGCAGCGGCACCGCCAGGTCGGTCAGATCCAGGGCCGCCTCCAGCTCCGAATCCAGCTCCGGATCTGGATCCGGACTTCGGATCGGCATCGGCGCGTCCGTGGGTGCTGCGAGCGGCCCTTCGCCGCCGGGCGGGTGCGGCCTTTCGAGTCCCACCTGTGGAGCAGCCCAAAATGAATGTCTCGTGTCAGGTCAGGACTGAATCGCGTTGCTTCCCTTCTTGTTTTCCATTGACCCTGTTGGGGTAATGGATCCTTTTCTGTTGCGGGGTAGGGTTAGCAGTGGACCCAGCTAGGCTAGCCCCCAGAACTATTGAATTCCCCATGCCTTTGCATCCCCCCCCCATGAACGCCATGAACGGCTATACCCCCCAATAACAAATCGGCGCACATGCGTTCATTCAAACACGCACACACACACACACACACACACACACACACACACACACACATACACACACACACACACACACACGCACGCACGCACGCACGCACGCACGCACGCACGCACGCACGCACGCACGCACGCACGCACGCACGCACGCACGCACGCACGCACGCACGCACGCACGCACGCACGCACGCACGCACGCACGCACGCACGCACGCACGCACGCACGCACGCACGCACGCACGCACGCACGCACACACACACACACACACACACACACACACACACACACACACAGACACACAGACACACACACACACACACACACACACACACACACACACACACACACGCACCCGGACCGCCGCGGCCGCCACCGCCGCGTCCATCGCCGCCACCGCCGCCCGACTGCGCGTGTCGTACTCCGACACCCTGCGGCATGCAGCGGGCAAGGGCAAGGGCAGACACACACACTAACGCACGAACAAACTAAGATACAAACACAAACATGCGCCGCATTGCATCCTTGCTTCTCTGCCTCGATTCCTCCCTGCCTTCCTGAATCCGCTACCCAGGCCACCTGTGTCGACCGCCCCCTCTCACTCTCACTCACTACCTCCCTGCATCCCAACAACCTTCCTGCATTCCCATTCCTAGAGCCGCCCCCTCCCTCCCTCTCCCATTCCTAGAGCCGCCCACCTCTCCCTCCCTCTCCCTTCCTCCCTTCCTCCCTTCCTCCCTTCCTCCCTTCCTCCCTTCCTCCCTTCCTCCCTTCCTCCCTTCCTCCCTCCCTTCCTTCCCCCTCCCTCCCACCGGAACGCCGCGCTCCTCGTCATGCCGGGCAGCGGCGGCGGGATGGCGGCGACGGAGGCGGCCGCCGCCGCCGCCAGCGGCAGCACTTGCAGCCCGGCCCAGGCGAACGGCAACAGCGCAAACGGCCGCTTCTGACGCCCGGCGGTGCCTACGAAGGCCGCCGGCGCGGCGCCGTCTGGCAGGACGTCGGCAAGCATTCCCGTGGGCGCATTGGGATCAGCGGCGGCCGCGGCGGCCTTTGCTATGGCCCGCCGGCGCGCGGCGCCACTGGGGCGAGTGGCGGGCTTGCCGCCGCGGCCCCTGACCGCTGCTGCCGTCGCTGGCGCTGCGGTGGCGGTGGTCGCGGTGCCGGCTCGCGCCGGCGCAGCGTCGCCATCCGCTGCGCTCGGCCGCCTGCTCATTGCTTGTTTGCTGCGGAGGTGGACGCCAGCTCAGGGCTTGTCATTTGGGGCCTGGCTCGCGCATCCAGCAGAATCGGCGCGAAAGAAGCAGAGGTAGTCTGCACAGGTCGTCAAATGCATTACCGTGAAGCAATGTATGTAAAAAGCCAAATAATTGCATGACAAAGGTTCCGTTTTGAGGTTCGGCTCATTTTGCCCACGGGTGACCCAGCGACCCAGGCTCATTCCGAGCCCCCGTTCGCTTAGGCGCGTTCTAACTCCATATTCATCACGACCTTCGTATTTTGATGTTTGAGAACACATACCAATAGACGGAACGTGCGGAAGCGAGGACCTGCGCCATACTCTAAGACCTCGGTTCTGCGAGCTCCGCGGAACGCTTTGCACAGGTTTTCCTGTTTCTAGATACATGTATTTGTACATTTAACTACAACAGAGTTCCCAGAAACACACCCTTCTGCGAGGACTCGCGCGTGCCCTTCTCTCGAGTATCTACACCAAAATCAAATCTACCTCTTTTGTAGGGACTAATTAGAAGGATATCGTGGACTCCTTGCCTTTCGGGAGCAGCGTCCATCGCGAGCCCGAAGTCGCACATGGGCCTGGCTGCCAATTAGCCAGAGCTGCCATGAGCGGGTGGCGTTTCTAGACGACCGGAGTGGCAATGGCTAGCGATGGGCCCGTAGAGGGGTGGCCAACGGGGCCCCCAGCCGACGGGATGTCGCTACCAGTGTCACGCGAAGGAGGCCCCAGGTGCGTTTCAGGTCGGCCTTCGGTTAGTAGCACTCACCATCACAAGTGAAAGGTGCCAAGGGGCTGCTTGGGGGCAGCTTGGCGGGGATCCGGGGGGGCAGGGCAGGGCGCGGCACGCTGCGTGCCATCAAGGACTGTGACCGCCTGCAAGAGTGCTTGTCATGTGGGCAACCTCCAATGCTCCATGCACGCCTCCTGGCCAGCGCATTCTGGCGCACCTCTTCCAACTCCAAGTCACTCCGCACCGCCAAACATCTAACATGCAAGACACCTAGCATCCCTGCCAACCCTGCGGCTGTTCTCTTCCATTACAGGCCGGACCAGACAGCAGCTGGTGGTGGCGGTGGCGCTGGCGCGCACCTGCCGCCTGTGGGGGAAGACCAGGACCCGGCCGAGCGCTTCGGCGACCTCTTAGGCGCCGGCGAGCCCGCGGCCGCTACAGAGGCTGCAGAGGCTGCAGAGGCTGCAGAGGCTGCAGAGGCTGTATACGGTGGTGAAGGCGGCAAGGGCGCGGGAGCCGGCGCCGGTGCAGCAGCAGCAGCAGCGGAGTCGGCAGCAGCGACGGAGTCGGCAGCAGCGGCGGAGTCGCAAGCCCGTGGGGCCGGTGTTGATGAGGAGCCGGAGGGTTCGGTGAGGAGCCCGGCGGCGGCGGCGTTGCTGGAGGAGCAGGAGCAGGAACAGGACGTAGCGGGGGCACACACGGGCTCAGCTACGCGTGCCCTAGCAGCCCCAGCGGCGGCAGGCGAGGTGGTGGCAGGCGAAGCGTCGACGGCTGGCAAGGGAGGGGCAGGCGAGGCAGGAGCGGCGCCGGAGGCGGTCGGCAGCGTTCCTAGCCTCCACTCGGTGTATGCCGCCGAGGCGGAGGCGTCCGGTGGTGGTGACGGTGGTGACCCGGCGGGTGGCAGCGGGCGCGGCAGCGGACGACAACACGCAGCGCCGCCGGTGCTCCCGGACCCTGCTGCTGCTGCTGCTGCTGGCAGCGGCCGCGGCGGCGATGCTGGCGTTGGCGGCGGCGGCGATGGGCAGGAGGCGGGCCCGGAGGCGGGTCTGGAGGCGGGTCCGGAGGCTGAGGAGGTGTTGGCGCCCGAGACGATCGCGCAAAGGCTCATGGTGAGGGAGCACCGAGGGCGGCTTCGGGATGGGTAGGAGAGGCGGTGAGGGTTGCAGGGACAGCACATGCCCTTTCATGTGTCTCTGCACCTGCGATGGTGAGAGTATCGCAGGGCCCGAGCCCGTTCTGTGCTTCTAGCCCGCCTGGCTCGCATCAACGTTCGCCCCGCACGTCGCGAACATGCTCACACACAGTCACACATCACGGGACGCCCCAGCGCGCGTCCAACCAACCAATAGCACCCTAACCCTACCCACAAATGTAACCCCTGGCGACCCAAACACAGACACAAATCACGGGACGCTCCAGCGCGCGTGCATCACAGGAGGGCGAAGGCGCCGGCGGCGGCGGCGCCTCCCGCCCAGGCAGCGCCACGGTTGCTGGCGGCGGCGGCGGCGGTGGCGACGGCCGGAGTCGCCCGGGAAGCGGCAACGCCACAGCCCGCGGCGGCAGTCGACCCAGCAGCAGTGGCGTCAACGCCGCTGGCGGCGGCGGCCGCGCCAGCAGTCGCCTAAGTGGCTCCAACGTGAGCCGGCCCGCCAGCGGCACCGCCGCCACCGCCACCGCTGCTGTCGTGGCGGCGGCGCCGCCGTCGCCGACCTCAGTAACGCCGGCGCCGCCGGACTCGCTGGCGCCGTCGCTGTCGGTCAGTCGGGCGGGCACGGCGCCGTCGGCGGAAATGGCGGCGGCGGCGGCGGCGCGCCACGCGCCGTTGCCGGCCGCGCGGGCTGGCGTCGCCGCCTCCTCCTCCGTGTTCGTCGGTGCCGCCGCTGCCCGGCTCGCGTCGCCCAGTGCTGAGAAGCTGCGCGCGTTTGATACGGGCGGCTACGGCGGCCCGGGGGGCCACGGTCAGGGTCAGGGTCAGGGTCCGCAGCTTGGGGGGCTACAGGGCTTGCAGGGGCATGGCCAGCCCAGGGACGCGCACCAGGCGCACCAGGGGCATCGGCGCTCCACGGGGGCCAGCGGCGTCGGCGCGCCCGCGGGTGAGACCGGCTACGCTGTGTCTGCCGTCAGTGCCGTCAGTACCGGCGGCGGCGGCGGCGGCGGCGGCGGCGGCGGCGGCGGCGGCGTCCGCGTGTCGCAGCACGGCGGCGGCGGCGGCAGCGCCGGCAGCGGCCGCGGGCCATTGGTGGGCCCTTTCGTGGAGCGCGGCGGCGCCAGCGGCGGCAGTGCTGGCGGCGACGGCGGCGTGGGCGGCGGCGGCGGCAGCGCCGGCGGCGTGGGCGGGAATGGGTTGTTCGGGCCGGCGGCGGGCCGGCGGCCGGGCCCGGCGTCGCATGGATCGCCGGTAATGGGCTCACCGACGCGGCAGGCGGCGGCGGCCGCGGCGGCGGCGGTGGCGGCGGCGGCGGCGCGGGGGCAGGGCGGCTCACGTGGCAAGGCGGGGCCGCGAGGTGAGTGTGTCGCGATGGGTGTGTCATGTGTCATGTGTCATGTGTCCGAGGGCGGAGTGCGGCTTGAAGTGCGTGGGGGCCGTGAACATATGCAGCGCTGAAGAGTGAGGTCGGGTTGTTACACAATTGCCACACACATGAATGGTGCTTGCGCTTTGCACATGGATTGGCTGCCCGACCAGCTGTGCCCAAAATCCCCCCACCCCCATCCATCTATGCCCCAGACCCCCCCACAGCTGGGTTTGGTTTAGTTCGGGCTGGGTATGCACAACGCACCCCCATCCGGTCCCGGGATTGCGCACAGAATGCCGCCCTTCCCCCTCTCCCATCCGTCACTCATGGGCGGCTAGGCTGACCCCTTTCCCAACCCATAACCCTCGCCCCCCCACACACACAGACGCCACGCCTCCCTCCGACCAAGGCCCCAGCCACCTCCACCCCCACCCCGCCTACCCCCACAACAACCACAACAACAGCCACTCAACGCTGCCACCGCCGTACCCGACCCCATCCTCGGACCCACACCAACATGCCACCTACGCGGCCTCCCTCGCCTCCTCCGCCGGAGCCGGCGGCGTCGGGCCGCCCATCCAACGAAGCGACCGCGACGCCGGCGGCGGCAAGCCCCGCGCCGCCGGCGGCGGCGCCGCCGCCGTCCGCGCCGCCGCCGCCGCCGCCACCACCACCACTCACTCCGCCGCCGACGTCGCACTGGCGCAGTCGCTGTTTCTGGGCGAGGCAATACAGATCAAATGCATTCAGAAAGGGGGCGCGGCGCCGGGACTCGAACCCGGGTCGCCGGCGGGGAGCGGGCAGTGGGGGGCGGCGGGTGTGCCGGGCCGGCGCGGTCGGCGCCTGCCTGCCAATCCCTCCACCACCGCCGCGCACGCCGCCGCCACCGCGGCCTACTTTGCGGGTGCTTGAGGGCTGTGTGCGTGTCTCACGTAGTGTGTATGGGTTTGTGTGTTTGCGGGGGGGGGGGCTTGTTAGTCAAGACATAAGGCCCGCCTGCCCTAATGTGCACGTACCATCCGCTACCACACAGGAGACACACACGTTTGTTTCCTGTTTCCCCATCACCATACCATGCACGCTGACACTGTATCCTGTGTGGGCTCCTGCCCTCGCGCTAGCCTACATCACAACAACACACCAACAAACACGCACGCACACAGGTGTGGAGGCGGCTCTGGCTTCGGGCACGGCCGGCGGCGGCGGCGGCGGCGGCGGCGGCACAGTGCTGCTTCCCTCTGGCTTGGCTCGGCGGCTCAAGGCGGCTCGGCTGATGGCGACGGGCCCGCCGCCCTTTGCGCGGCGGCGGCAGGACGCCCTGACGCCCCCCTCGCCCTCGGGTGCGTCTGGTGTGGGGCCGGTGTGGTCTGGTTGGTGGTTGCTGTGGGCTGGAGGCTGCGCCACGGGGCAGGGCCTTGAGTTCGGATTCCTGTAAGAAAAGAGCTAACTGTATGCTCGTATACTACACGGTTTATAAGTTGCAGTACAGCCCCAGCAGCTGCTGAGCAGTCCTGCCGTGTCCGTGGGCTAGTTGCTTCCGTAGTTGCTCTTGTGCTCATGATTGATACTGTATGAACAATTGCACATGCCTTTCCATGTGATGCACGTAATGTCCCCGAGTTCCCGTGTGTGACATCATATCATAGGCATACCGGTATGCGCAAAATACCTGTGTGTGCAAATGCAGAGCACACGTCCTGTGTACAGCACAATCACCTGTGTACGGCACGCATGTGTGTGTGTGTACGGCAGGTGTGGTGCTGGACGGCTTCATGCTGCTGGAGGCGGCGGACGAGGACATGCCCGAGGCGGTGCAGGTGGGTGGGGGGGGGGCGTGTGTGTGTGTGTGTGTGTGTGTGTGTGTGTGTGTGTGTGTGTGTGTGTGTGTGTGTGTGTGTGTGTGTGTGTGTGTGTGTGTGTGTGTGTGTGTGTGTGTGTGTGTGTGTTAATGAACGAAACGGGCGTTGCTCCACACCGCCAGGCTTTCTCTCCACAGCCCACACATCTTTCCCAACCCAAACCCACCGCACAATGCGTCCCGCCTCCTCCCCACCTTACGCCTTCCCACATCCCAGCCTTCCCGCACCCCAGCCACTCAACGCTCACTCACCCCTCAGTCACCCCTCGCCCGCACTCACCCCTCCTCCTCACCCGCCCTCACACTTCTCACACCTCTCACACAGGAGGCGGCGCTGCCGGGCCGCGGCATCTCGGCGGTTGAATCCTCTGACCTGTCGTACTTCGTGTCGTTGCGGCGGTTGGATCTGTCCGACAACCCTTTGCCTGATCTGGCATGTCTCACGGCGCTGCCGGCGGTGGTGTCGCTTCGGGCCGCCTCCTGCCGCCTCCATTTGCTGGGCCGGTGGCCGGGCGGGCACGGGCAAGGCGTGCATGGAGGGCACGGAGGGCACGCAGCAGGGCAGGGCTCTCAACATGGCGGCGGCGGCGGCGGCGGCGGCGGAAGCGAGGGGCGGGCGCCGTCCCGCACGGGCGGTGGCGGCGGCGGCGGCGGCGCAAGCACGGGCGCGGGGGAGGCGGCAGCGGAGGGGGGTCAGGCGGAGGAGCGGGAGGGCGACGCCGCCGGCGAAGCGGCAGTACCACCCGAGCCGTCCGGCGGCTCCGCTGCTACAGCCAACAGCGCCGCCGATGCTACAGCCGCCGCGGAGGCGCTGCTGGCGGGCGGCGGCGGGCTGTCGCTACAGCCGCTACAGCCACTGGCCCTGCAGCCCTTCGTCTTCCTTGAGGTCTTGGATCTGAGCTACAACCAGCTACAGCCGCACATGGTGCTACTGCCGGGCTGCCCACTGGCGCTACTGCCGCGCCTCGTGGAGCTGGACCTCTCCCACAACAACCTGCGGCAGCTGCCCAGCCCTTCCGAGATATTCGCCGCGGCGGCGGCGGCGGCGGCGGTTGACGCCGCGGCGGCGGCGGCTGGCGCCGCCGGCAAGGCGGCCGCGGAGGCAGCAGATTCATCGGATGCGGCGGTGGAGGCTGGTGCCGGAGCTGGGGCGGGTGCGGGTGCTGTTGGTGGGGCGTTCCCGGCGCTGCGGCGGCTTCGGTTGGCGGACAACGGCCTTCGGGTGAGTGGGTGCCCGCTTGTGCGCGTGCGTATGTGTGTTTTGCATGCGTTGTGCGTGTGTTGGGGTATGCTGTTCGGGTACTGTTCTGATGGCCCCTGTTTCTGACCCACCACCACCGGTATTGAACATTTCTGAAAGTACTGACTTCGTGACCGCCCCAAACCCGCATTTCCCCACAGAGCTCAGCCCTGGCCTCCCTGGCCGCACTGGCGCCGCCGCTGCTGATGCATCTGGACCTATCCAGAAACGCCATCTCCAACGCAGACGCCGCCGCTGCCGCTGCTCCTGGCGGCGCCGGCGGCGCCTTTGCGCAAGCCTCCCAGGCCTCCTCACTCTACTCCCAGGGCCTACCGCACCCTCAGCACTCGAACGCTTCGCACCACTCACAGCACTCACAGCAACAGCAGCAGCAGCAGCAGCAGCAGCAGCAGCCGCAAACTAATGCGCTGATGGCGGGACTGACGTCCGAGGCCACGGCGGCGGCGGCGGCGGCGCTGGCGGCCGGGCTGCCGCGGCTGACGATCTGCGATCTGTCGTACAACCGAGTGGGCAGCGAGGCGGCGGTGGCGGCGCTGCTGGCGGCGCCGGGGCTGCAGACGCTGCTGCTGGCGGGGAACCCCATGGTGTGTGTGTGTGGGGGGGGGGCGGGCGGGGCGGTTGTAGGTACCAGCCCAGAC
>NC_057018.1:438777-474745 GCF_000002595.2 Chlamydomonas reinhardtii | reverse complement strand
GGCGGGCCGGCGGCCGGGCCCGGCGTCGCATGGATCGCCGGTAATGGGCTCACCGACGCGGCAGGCGGCGGCGGCCGCGGCGGCGGCGGTGGCGGCGGCGGCGGCGCGGGGGCAGGGCGGCTCACGTGGCAAGGCGGGGCCGCGAGGTGAGTGTGTCGCGATGGGTGTGTCATGTGTCATGTGTCATGTGTCCGAGGGCGGAGTGCGGCTTGAAGTGCGTGGGGGCCGTGAACATATGCAGCGCTGAAGAGTGAGGTCGGGTTGTTACACAATTGCCACACACATGAATGGTGCTTGCGCTTTGCACATGGATTGGCTGCCCGACCAGCTGTGCCCAAAATCCCCCCACCCCCATCCATCTATGCCCCAGACCCCCCCACAGCTGGGTTTGGTTTAGTTCGGGCTGGGTATGCACAACGCACCCCCATCCGGTCCCGGGATTGCGCACAGAATGCCGCCCTTCCCCCTCTCCCATCCGTCACTCATGGGCGGCTAGGCTGACCCCTTTCCCAACCCATAACCCTCGCCCCCCCACACACACAGACGCCACGCCTCCCTCCGACCAAGGCCCCAGCCACCTCCACCCCCACCCCGCCTACCCCCACAACAACCACAACAACAGCCACTCAACGCTGCCACCGCCGTACCCGACCCCATCCTCGGACCCACACCAACATGCCACCTACGCGGCCTCCCTCGCCTCCTCCGCCGGAGCCGGCGGCGTCGGGCCGCCCATCCAACGAAGCGACCGCGACGCCGGCGGCGGCAAGCCCCGCGCCGCCGGCGGCGGCGCCGCCGCCGTCCGCGCCGCCGCCGCCGCCGCCACCACCACCACTCACTCCGCCGCCGACGTCGCACTGGCGCAGTCGCTGTTTCTGGGCGAGGCAATACAGATCAAATGCATTCAGAAAGGGGGCGCGGCGCCGGGACTCGAACCCGGGTCGCCGGCGGGGAGCGGGCAGTGGGGGGCGGCGGGTGTGCCGGGCCGGCGCGGTCGGCGCCTGCCTGCCAATCCCTCCACCACCGCCGCGCACGCCGCCGCCACCGCGGCCTACTTTGCGGGTGCTTGAGGGCTGTGTGCGTGTCTCACGTAGTGTGTATGGGTTTGTGTGTTTGCGGGGGGGGGGGCTTGTTAGTCAAGACATAAGGCCCGCCTGCCCTAATGTGCACGTACCATCCGCTACCACACAGGAGACACACACGTTTGTTTCCTGTTTCCCCATCACCATACCATGCACGCTGACACTGTATCCTGTGTGGGCTCCTGCCCTCGCGCTAGCCTACATCACAACAACACACCAACAAACACGCACGCACACAGGTGTGGAGGCGGCTCTGGCTTCGGGCACGGCCGGCGGCGGCGGCGGCGGCGGCGGCGGCACAGTGCTGCTTCCCTCTGGCTTGGCTCGGCGGCTCAAGGCGGCTCGGCTGATGGCGACGGGCCCGCCGCCCTTTGCGCGGCGGCGGCAGGACGCCCTGACGCCCCCCTCGCCCTCGGGTGCGTCTGGTGTGGGGCCGGTGTGGTCTGGTTGGTGGTTGCTGTGGGCTGGAGGCTGCGCCACGGGGCAGGGCCTTGAGTTCGGATTCCTGTAAGAAAAGAGCTAACTGTATGCTCGTATACTACACGGTTTATAAGTTGCAGTACAGCCCCAGCAGCTGCTGAGCAGTCCTGCCGTGTCCGTGGGCTAGTTGCTTCCGTAGTTGCTCTTGTGCTCATGATTGATACTGTATGAACAATTGCACATGCCTTTCCATGTGATGCACGTAATGTCCCCGAGTTCCCGTGTGTGACATCATATCATAGGCATACCGGTATGCGCAAAATACCTGTGTGTGCAAATGCAGAGCACACGTCCTGTGTACAGCACAATCACCTGTGTACGGCACGCATGTGTGTGTGTGTACGGCAGGTGTGGTGCTGGACGGCTTCATGCTGCTGGAGGCGGCGGACGAGGACATGCCCGAGGCGGTGCAGGTGGGTGGGGGGGGGGCGTGTGTGTGTGTGTGTGTGTGTGTGTGTGTGTGTGTGTGTGTGTGTGTGTGTGTGTGTGTGTGTGTGTGTGTGTGTGTGTGTGTGTTAATGAACGAAACGGGCGTTGCTCCACACCGCCAGGCTTTCTCTCCACAGCCCACACATCTTTCCCAACCCAAACCCACCGCACAATGCGTCCCGCCTCCTCCCCACCTTACGCCTTCCCACATCCCAGCCTTCCCGCACCCCAGCCACTCAACGCTCACTCACCCCTCAGTCACCCCTCGCCCGCACTCACCCCTCCTCCTCACCCGCCCTCACACTTCTCACACCTCTCACACAGGAGGCGGCGCTGCCGGGCCGCGGCATCTCGGCGGTTGAATCCTCTGACCTGTCGTACTTCGTGTCGTTGCGGCGGTTGGATCTGTCCGACAACCCTTTGCCTGATCTGGCATGTCTCACGGCGCTGCCGGCGGTGGTGTCGCTTCGGGCCGCCTCCTGCCGCCTCCATTTGCTGGGCCGGTGGCCGGGCGGGCACGGGCAAGGCGTGCATGGAGGGCACGGAGGGCACGCAGCAGGGCAGGGCTCTCAACATGGCGGCGGCGGCGGCGGCGGCGGCGGAAGCGAGGGGCGGGCGCCGTCCCGCACGGGCGGTGGCGGCGGCGGCGGCGGCGCAAGCACGGGCGCGGGGGAGGCGGCAGCGGAGGGGGGTCAGGCGGAGGAGCGGGAGGGCGACGCCGCCGGCGAAGCGGCAGTACCACCCGAGCCGTCCGGCGGCTCCGCTGCTACAGCCAACAGCGCCGCCGATGCTACAGCCGCCGCGGAGGCGCTGCTGGCGGGCGGCGGCGGGCTGTCGCTACAGCCGCTACAGCCACTGGCCCTGCAGCCCTTCGTCTTCCTTGAGGTCTTGGATCTGAGCTACAACCAGCTACAGCCGCACATGGTGCTACTGCCGGGCTGCCCACTGGCGCTACTGCCGCGCCTCGTGGAGCTGGACCTCTCCCACAACAACCTGCGGCAGCTGCCCAGCCCTTCCGAGATATTCGCCGCGGCGGCGGCGGCGGCGGCGGTTGACGCCGCGGCGGCGGCGGCTGGCGCCGCCGGCAAGGCGGCCGCGGAGGCAGCAGATTCATCGGATGCGGCGGTGGAGGCTGGTGCCGGAGCTGGGGCGGGTGCGGGTGCTGTTGGTGGGGCGTTCCCGGCGCTGCGGCGGCTTCGGTTGGCGGACAACGGCCTTCGGGTGAGTGGGTGCCCGCTTGTGCGCGTGCGTATGTGTGTTTTGCATGCGTTGTGCGTGTGTTGGGGTATGCTGTTCGGGTACTGTTCTGATGGCCCCTGTTTCTGACCCACCACCACCGGTATTGAACATTTCTGAAAGTACTGACTTCGTGACCGCCCCAAACCCGCATTTCCCCACAGAGCTCAGCCCTGGCCTCCCTGGCCGCACTGGCGCCGCCGCTGCTGATGCATCTGGACCTATCCAGAAACGCCATCTCCAACGCAGACGCCGCCGCTGCCGCTGCTCCTGGCGGCGCCGGCGGCGCCTTTGCGCAAGCCTCCCAGGCCTCCTCACTCTACTCCCAGGGCCTACCGCACCCTCAGCACTCGAACGCTTCGCACCACTCACAGCACTCACAGCAACAGCAGCAGCAGCAGCAGCAGCAGCAGCAGCCGCAAACTAATGCGCTGATGGCGGGACTGACGTCCGAGGCCACGGCGGCGGCGGCGGCGGCGCTGGCGGCCGGGCTGCCGCGGCTGACGATCTGCGATCTGTCGTACAACCGAGTGGGCAGCGAGGCGGCGGTGGCGGCGCTGCTGGCGGCGCCGGGGCTGCAGACGCTGCTGCTGGCGGGGAACCCCATGGTGTGTGTGTGTGGGGGGGGGGCGGGCGGGGCGGTTGTAGGTACCAGCCCAGACTATCTAACCGAACCGATTGCAAAAGAGCAAGGTGGTGGGGGGGGTCGTGTCGTGTCGTGTTCTGTGTGTTTGGTGAAGGGCCAGGTTGGCGGGGGCTGGCGGGGCTGGTGGGGGCTGGGGGCCTCGCGACAGGCAGACACGGTGACACACGGTGGGCACACGCTATCAAGAAGCACAGCCAAGCCACCGCTCCCGTGGGCCACCCAAGCCCGAAGATCCGCTACACAATGACAACAGCAACAACGGCTCACAACTATCCTTCAACACAGTTTCCTCAAGTTCTTCACCACCACCTTTCTTGTTCCATTTGGCTTCCCAGGTGGCGACCACGCGGCCCGGCGCCGTCGCCTCGACCAAGATCGTGTTGGCAGCTCCCGGCGCGCCGCCGCCAAAACCAACCGTCGCCGCCTCGCTAACCGCCCGTTTCGCGCGCATCCCGGACGCGCCCGCCAAGGCGCAAACCGCCACGCTGGCGGCGGCGGCCGCCGCCGCCATTACTAATGCCGTGCAGCCCGAAAGAGTAAACGAGGCGTTTGAGCGTACGGACGCGGCGATTGAGCAGTGGCGGCTGAACACCGTAATGGAGGTGCGCGCGATGGATATACTTTGGTGTATGCTTGTTCATTGTTGTGATTGGACTGCAGGTATACGCTTTGTGTTGGCTTGGTTACATGTGTGGCTGCGAGCCCGCATGTCCGCCCCGCCCCCGTACACTCAGGCCTCCCTGAGACCTCTGTCGACCCTCCCATCCGACCCTCCACACGCACTTGTGACACACACCGCAACACCGCACTCGTGACATACACACACCGAGATACACATTGCAACAAATACCAAATCAGGCACTCGTGACACGCATTCTGACACGCCCCCAACACGCCGAACAGGAGGATGAGGAGGAGGACGAGGAGGAGGAGGGCGAGGGCGAGGGCGTGGAGGACAACACCTTCCTGACCGGAGTGGGCATCCAGGTGCGCGGCCAGTGCTGTGCTGTGCGGAAAGAAAAGGAGTGAGCAGGTCAGGGGCAGCAAGGGCCAAGGCAGGTCACGGGAAGCAAGGGGCGTGGAAATGCAACACTTTCCTCAAAGGCATGGGTACCTGTCTGCTGGCGGCCCGGGGCCCGGGAAGCCAGGGGGGCGACAAGGGGCAGGGGAGGCAAGGTGTGGGCATCCAGGTGCGCGGCAGTGGAACGGAGCAGGTCGGGTGAAGCAGGGGCAGGGGAAAGCAAGAGCCGGCAAGGGGCAGGGGAAGCCAGGGACACTTTGGCCGGCGTGGGCATCCAGGTGGGTGGCCAATGCTGTACTGTGCTGTGCGGAAAGGAAGGGGCAGGTCAGGGGAAGCCAGGGGCCATGGCAGGGGAAGCCAGGGGCGTGGGAGACAACACGGGGAGAGCATGCAGGGCAGGGGGGGGTTGTAAATACCAGCCCAAACTAAACCAAAACCAACGAAAACGGGAGTGCAGGCAGAGGCGTTAGTTGCAAGCGATAATACTTATGGGATGTGGGCCGAGGCGTCGTGGAGCGGCAGGGCGAGCGGCGCCGGCGATAAATGTCGCCGCCCGGGCTCGGTGGCGCGCACAAGGGGGAAAGAGGCAGGGGCAGGGGCCATTGGAAGCCAGGGTCGGCGAGGGGCAGAGGCGAGATGACATGAGAGGACAGGCATGGCGTGGTGGCCGGGGTCGGTGGCACGCCCAGGCGTGCCGTTCCCCACTGCCTCTCTTCGAGCCCTCGTTCTGCCCCTCCGCCAGTCTGCAAAACCCGACACCTACCCAAACACACACACAGCAGAAAACCGTAAACCGTCGCTTTGCTGCATCGCATACACTGTCTTTGCGCAATGTTTTCCTTGTGCTCTTTAACACACAGGAGAAGCGCGTATTGTTTTTCCTTGCGGACTCCAACGCAGGAGACGTCCAGCACGCGCTGTGCCAATTGCCGACCCCTTCCCTTTGTGCCTTCAAACACACTCACAGGAGAAGCGCTCGCGGCGGAAGGGCGCGCCTAGCGCACCCAATGAAGGCGAGGGCGATGACGGAGACGACGACGACTTGGAGCCGGACCCAGAGCCGGAGCCGCAGCCCTCCGCAACGCGAACCGCAGCCGAGGAGGCCTCGGAAGAGCGCCCCCTGTGGGAATCGATCGCCGACCCCACGGAGCGGCTGGCTGTAGCACTGGGCCTGGATCCCATGCTACTGCCCATGCACACGCGCGCGCTCACCACCGACGCCGCCGGCGCAATCTCCGCCCTCAAGTTCACGCTGGCGCACCCGCTGGTGGACGCGGATGAGGGGCTGGGCCCCGCGCCGCGCTACACCGCCACAACTGCGGCGGCGGCGCTCAAGCGCCGCGGGCAGCGCAGCCGCCAGCGGCTGGCGCCGCTGGGCGCGGCGGCGGCGGCCGCCGCCGCCGGCGCCGGCGCCGCCGCCGGATCTGGATCCAGCCCGCGCGCCGCCAAGATCCAGACTGTGGAGCAGATGCTGGATGGAATGAAGGGGAAGCTGGCGGCGTTGGAGGCGGCGCTGGCGGCGCAGCTGGCGGCGGCGCCGCCGGCGCCACTGCCGGCGGCGGTCCGCGCTGCGGCGGAGGCGGGTCGCGGCCGCTACGGCATCAGCCGCCGCCGCGCCAAGTCGGCGGCGGCAGCCGCCGCCGCCGCCGCCGGCGGCGCCGCTGGTCCTACCGCCAGTGGCAGCGACAGCGAGAGCGGGGACGAAGGTGGCGGCGGCGGCGGCGACGGTGACAGTGTGGGGAGCGGTCTACCGGATGATGTGTTGGACGCCATTGAGCGCGAGTCGGATGACGAGGACGAACAGATCCGGGCGTTGGAGGCGGAGGTCACGCCGCTGGATCCCATGGAGGTGAGGAGGTGGGGTCAGGACTCAGGAGAGGGGGTGGGGGGCTGAGGAATGGGTGGGAGGGCGGCAGGATTACGAGATCCAAAGCCCGCGTGCGCTGGGTTGCTGCAATGCTGGATATAAGCGGCTGGAAGGGAAGGGAGGGGAAGGGAGATGTGCCCGAGCCCAAAGAAATAGGTCCCAAAAGTCAAAATTATCGTCGCCCAACCCAGAAAAGGGTATCACACTAAGGCACCAGCGGGTCAGTCCGCCCCCTTCATCGCGACGTCCGGTTGTGGTCGCGCGCATCCTCCTCCTCCTATCTGACACCTGACCGTGCCTGCCCTGCATTCCTCATCGCTAACGCACCCACGTGACTTGGGCGCTGCCTCCTCACAGACTCCTCACATACTCCTCACAAACCCCGCACAAACTCCTCACGCACTCCTCAAGTACTCCTCACGTACTCCTGACGCGCCCCCACTCTGCACGCACCCATGTAGGGCATCGTGCTCCTGGCAGACACGGTGGCGGTTGGCGGCGAGGAGGCGGACGGCCCGTCTGCTAACGGAAATGCCAACGGTAACGGTCCCAACGGAAACAAACCGCCGCCGCCGCAGCCCGGCCGCGCTGCAAGCCCCGCGCTGCTTCCCAGCCCTGGCCTTGGCTCGGTGCAGGCAAGCCGCGCTAGCTTAACGTCCGCATCCGTTCAGGGTGCTGGGGTGCGCTCGGCGTCGCCCGTGGGTCCCTCGGCCCGCGCCCCTCCACAACAGCAGCAGCAGCAGCAGCAGCAGCAGGGGGCGGCGCCGGGGTCGCCGCAGCGGCAGCGCGCAGGCGGTGTGTCGGTGTCGGCAGCAAACACGCAAGCCGGCGGTGGTGCGGCTGGGGCGGGCGGGAAGGCTGGTGCGGGGTTGCCGGGCGGCGCGGCGTCGGCCCTGGGGTACAGTTAGGGGGGTGAGGCGCGGGCTAGCCTCACACTGGCGCAGCAGACTCGTGTGTGTGTTAAGACTCGTGTGAACACGCGTGTGCGAGTGTGTGGAGACGCGTGTGTGCGTGTGTGGACCCGCGTGTGAGAACCGTCTGTGCTTGCCCTGGGTTTGGCTGCCACAGGCTGCCTGGTCTGCCGGGGGTGCAGTGAGATGCAATGTGGGACCGTGTGTGTGTGTGGGGGGGGGGGGGGGTGTTAGCGGAGGGGCGTATGTGCGTCGGCCCCTCGCTCCGTTTTGTTCATTGCGCGTTGGCTGTGTGTGCGGGCGTTGCAGCAGTCAGGCGGCGAGGCGCATGCTTGTATTCATCTACTAGGCTGTAGGCCTGTAGCGGCGATGCGAGGAGGAATCAACTTGCACAGCACTGTAACAATGGAATCTGACCGCCTTGTACTTTGATCGGAGGGCTAAGCGCGCCGGCGCTCAGCGGCGAACGTCTGGAGGCGCAGACGCGTGTCAAACGCCCCCACGCTCACGGAGGCCTGCTGACGCGGAGGCGCTCATAATATGCGATGTCGTGTTCTGTCGCGATGAGAGCGTATGGATACCGCGACAAAGCCCTTTGCGGGCAATGCCGTGGGCAATCGTGCTGCAATCGTGCCGACGCACGATGTCCAGCTCAGCCGCGGTTCCTAAGGGCCCCGAAAGCGGCCTGGAAACGTTAATTAATGGTTGGATTATTTATTCTATGATGCACCGTCCAAAGGGCCCACGCCGACGCGCCTGCTGTCACGCGGAGTCGTTCTGCTCACGGCGCCCGACACCCCTTTCCCTCGCTGGCCTGTTAATAAAAATGATACTAGTATGCCCACACTTAAAACAGCCGACACCTGTTCTAGAAGACGTCGAGCATTCATGTGACAGTAGCGGGCTTGCGGCAGCATCCCGTGGATGCATTAGGCGTTGGGCCCTCGTACCGATTCTTGCGGGGCAAGCTCGATACCCCGGCCGGCTCTGCCTGTGATGCCAAAGTTTATCTGTGCTTAACCTAACAGCAACGCGACAACTACTCGCGGGCCAGAAATGCTTCTCGTCCGCTGCGACTGTGAATAAAGTTCGTTGTGTTGACAGCCCGCGACTAAACCAAAGTTCGGAGGTTGAAAACGCCTGAGCCACTCGCTCGCTTCTTGTATTAATGGCTTCACAGGGCGTTTTAGCTCCCTTCAGCCATAGCCTGGGCTGCGGACCGACATTTGTAGCCTGTCGCGGTTTGTCCGCGCGCGTGCTCTGCAGTCATGGCGCCCAAGCAGCTTCTGTCTTTGTGGCTTGTCAGTGCACTGGCTGCAAACGCAAGAGCGAGTCCACTCTCGCGGTCGCCATGTCGCTCGCGGACTTCATCTCGCACAGCGGCGCCGGCGCGGCTTCGGAGCTCAGCATCATGCAATCGACATCAGATGGTGACACCAGCACAACAGCGCTAGAGATCCAGGTGCGGAGGCCACCGGGCCTTCAGTGTGTTCCCGCGAACTGTCGACACCTTCGGGCCCGCACACTTCTGTCGCCCGGTTCTCAGTGCCCAGACTCAGTCATTGCTATCAGTTCATGCAATGCTACCTGACGCGCGGGAGTGCTCTACCTTTTTGCTGGACGTTACCGGCGCCCACGTGGGTGGTTGCAAGGGTTCTCGCAGTTCGTCTCTGTGATGGCTGCGACCGCTCCATAGCAAAACGCCAGCTGAGGCATAGCTGTTGACCGCATCGCACACAGCGGGCTGTGCCGAAGGGCTTGGGCAGCAAGGGTTTTTGCACTGACAGTCAGGGCTGCCATTGACACCCTTACAAAGCGCGCGAACGTGAGAATTGATGCACCTTAAATTCTACAACGTACACTCCAGCGCGCAAGTCGGGCCCAGCGCCCGTCAGCTGATCATTCAACTTGTACTTAGGGCGCCTGTGCGGCCGAGCGAGGCGCCCTTGCTACCTCGCAACAGAACCGTTACGCATGTCATATCCGCCAGCAGCGCACAAATCAATTGCTGCACATTTGACTGCTGACGCTCGACGAATCGCTGCATGTTGCGCAGACATCCTCGCCCTTCATGTTATGGCTGCGCGACGCCAGCGAGCGCATGGGTGGCCACGGGCTCAGGCGCCGGCAGCTCAATGTGCTGTGGTGGAACGGCGCCGCCACCGAAGCTGAGGCCGCGGCGGCCGCCGCCAAGGGCGACGCCAAGGCCCGCCGCGACGCCAGCGCCGCCGCCCTCGCGCGCGACCCCATCGCCGCGCGCGCCGCCGCCGAGGCCGCCGGTGCCGCTGCCTACAAGGGATACGGCACGTGGCGAGCCGCCACCATCCGCGGCTACGACCCCAAAACCTGCCGGTTCGAGGTCAAGTGAGTGGCGTGCCTCCAGGGGCTGGGGACTGTGGGGAGGGGTTCTTGGGGGCGGTTGGAGCGTGCCGGGTTTTGTGTGGTGACCGGTCCGACGGGCAGATTGGCCATCGCCGGTTTTGTCACGGGGTCTGTGTCGGGGCAGCAGTGTGTCAAGTGCTGGAGCTGGCGCCTGTTTATGTTTCGAACGTGGTGTCGATGTGTCGGGGCGCGCGCTGAAAAGGTTTGCGCGCGTGCGGCTGGCAGCCACCGCTTTATTCACGTTCTCGTTCACAGCAGACGAATATGCCGGTTACGGGCGCGGCCCCCAGCAGTGCAACAACGCGACGCCCCCCGCCCCCGGGCTTTGCCCCGATGGTTTTGCACCGCTGCCACATGGATTCTGCTGCAGCGCTCACAGCGCCCTCGTGAACCCTCCACATCGATCCCCCTCACACACAGGTTCCACGATGAGCCCAAGCGCTCCCACGCCTACCTATGGCTGCCGCTCACCGTCGCGCACTACGCGCGCAACCCCCCTTCCTCCAACGAGACCCTCCGATGCACCCCGGAGCCAGTTATCGGCACCGCCGCCGCCAACGAAGGCGACAGCGACCGCGCGGCGGCGGCGGCGGCAGCCTCTGGCTACGGCGGCGCCGCCGCCGCCGGCGCAAAGCGTGACCGCGGCGGCACCGCGTCTGCTGCTGTGGCCGCAGTTGGGGATGAGGCGGAAATGGGGCAGGAAGAGCAGGGGCAGGACCAGGACGAGGGGGATGACGAGTGGCTGCTGGTGGCAGACGTGGGCCGCCGCCGCGCCACCCACGACCCCAAGCGCGCGCGCAGCAGCATCGCCGCCGCTGCCGACGTCGTGTCCGCCGCGTCGGCGGCCGTGGCATCGCCGCAGCCGCAGCCGCAGCCGCAGCCGCCGCCGCAGCAGCAGCAGCAGCAACAGCCGCAGCAGCACCACCACCACCACGTGTACTACCAGCAGCAGCCGGCGGCGGCGGCGCGGCTGCAGCGGCAGCAGTCGTCATCAGCACCGGTGCCGCCGCCGCCGCCGCCGGTGCGGTTCACTGCGTCAAGCGACGGAACCGACCGCACGGCGGCTGCGGCTGCTACTGCCGCCGCCTCCGCCAGCGGCTATGCGGTCTTCATGGCCAGCGGCAGTAGCTCGCGCCCAAGCACGGAGCCCGCGTCTCCCGCCAAAATGACCGGAGCTGCTGGCATCACGGGCGCCGCCGCCAGCACCGCCGCAGGTGCCGGCGCGGCTTTCGCTGCAGTCGTCGGCGCTCCTGCCGCGGCGCCGATGGTGGCAGCTGTTGTTGTCCATGACCGCGGCTCGGGAACCTTTGGAACCGGGTTTGAGAGAATGAGCAACAGCAGCAGCTACGGAAGCACTGGTGGCTATGGCTGCTACAGCTCTCCCGCACTGCCTATGGCTGCAGCGGTGCCGCCGCCGCCGCAGACGCTGTTGCTGCCGGTGCCCGCCAGCGGCTTCCTACCGCAGCTGCCGCAGCTGCCGCAGCTGCCGCAGCTGCCACGGCTGCTGCTGCAGCCGACCCCGTCTGCAGTCGCCGCTGCCGCTGCTGCTGCCGCTGCCGCTGCTCCGTCGGTGCCCTCTGGCAGCGGAGGGGACATCTTTGAACGAAGCAGCACCTGCAGCAGTGTGTCTGGCTCGGGATTCCTACCTGTGCCACCCGCCGCCGTCATTGCTACAACCACCGCCTTCACCGCGGCGACTGCTGGCACGCCCTTCTGGCCCGCCGCTACTGCCGCCGCCGCCACTGCCGCTACAGCCGCTGATGACGGGCCGCTGCTGGTGTCCCGTCAGCGCACCCACAGCCGCAACAGCATGCTGGCGGCGGCGGCGGCGGCGGCGGCTGGCGGCAGTAGCCGCGACGACGACGAATGCAGCGGCTACAGCAGCGGCTGTAGCAGCGGCGGCTGCGCCCCCGGCGCCTGCTGCGGCTACTGCCGTCGTCATGTATCGCCGGTGCCGCTGCTGCCGCACACTGCTGCTGGCGCTACGGCTGCGGCGGGTGCGCCTATGGCCTACGCCCACGCTTTTCCGCAGCAGCAGCAGCAACAGCAGCAGGCGGCGGCGGTGGCGGCGGCCGGCGCCCAATACCCGCAGTTCCAAAAGCCGGCGGGCACGGCTGCTGGTGGCGCCAATGCCGCCACCGACTTTGAGACTCTGTACGCTGGTGCGTGTGGTCGTTGGGTAGGCGGGCTCTGGATCGTTTCCGGGCGGAGTGCTTGGCGGAGTAGTGCAGGTTCTTGTGTGTGCCCGCGTTCCCTACTTACTATGTGCATGAGGTATGATGTAATAACGCAACAATTGTTCACCCATCCCGTCATCGTTTGCTCCCCATCCCCTTTGCAGACTTGTGCAACAGCGACTGGCCGTTTCTCCGCGAGCAAAACGCCGCCATGCCTGCCACTGGGCTGGTGCTCCACAACGCGACCACGAACTTCGCCAGCAACACAAGGAGCAGCAGCAGCCACATTGCTGCTGCTGCTGCTGCTGCGGCTGCTGCTGATGCTGGCTGCTACAGCCTCGGCGGCGGCAGTGGCGGCAACGGCCACGGCGCCGCCGCAGCGTCCTCCGCGGCCGTCGCTGTCACTGCTACTGCTGGCACCACCACCACCGCCGGCTACCACCCACCCAGCAGCATGCAACAACTGCAGCTGCAGCAGCAGCTGCACTTCTGGCACCAGCAGCACCAGCACCCGCACCCACAGCACCACCATCAGTCATCAGTGGTGCTCCAGCACCCTGCAGCAGCAGTGCTCCTGCGGACGGCGGCTCCTCCTCACGTGATGGCGCCCGGCGTCCCTGCCGCTGCCGCTGCCGTTCCTGCAGCTGCTACAGCCGTTGGCGGCGGCGACACCGCGGCGGCGCCCGCCGCCGCCCCCGATCACGGCAATCTCCACGAGCTCTGGGCCGATTGGATGGCTGAGCCGCCGCTGCCGCTGCCGTCGCAGCTGCAGCAACAGCCGCCGCCGGCGGCGGCGGCGGCGGCTACTGCCGCGGCTGCTGCTGCTGCGACGGCTGCGCCTGGCCTTGACACCGCCAGCGGCGCCGGCGGCGGTAGCGGTCTGCTGTTCGTGCACCCGGCGTTGATCGCGGCCTACTCGGTGTCGGCACCGCCGCCGCCGCCGCCGCCGCTGCCCAGCAGCTACTGCGTCTAAAACCGCGGCGGCGGCGTCCGCCGATACGGCGAGCCGCCCGCTCTGCTACCGCCCACAGCACGCAGCAGCAGCTGTCGCCGCAATGCCGCAATGCTGCGGCTAGCTGCACGGCAGAAGTCGTGGCCGACAAGGCCGCAGCCTCTTCGGCCGCGGCTGACGGCAGCCACCTAGTTGCAACCAAGTAAGCGCAATGCTGCTGTGCCTGCGCCAGCTAGCCGCCGCCGGCGGCGGTTGCGTGCCAAGGAGTGCGGCCAGATTGGTAGGCTACGCGACTTCCAGTCATCGCCTAGCCTCAGCATCAACATACCAGTCATCTTCATGTTATTGCGAAGACGCTGTGCATTGATCCCAAGCAACTCGAGTGGCGGATTTGGATTTTGTGTGGGATTGATGATTGCGCGCTTGGCTGCCAGAGTAGTACGACTGGATGGCAATCCGACTGTATGGCATGCAGCGGCTGCTGGATTGGTGCGTGCCAATGGCGGGCCGCGTGTAAGGCGGACCGCCTTACTTCTTTCAAGCAAGGTCCCGTGGCCTAACGAACCTCGTCCTCCTTCGGGCGGTAGGCGGCTCCGCTGGCTCGCCCAATGCATGCAGGGCGTTGCGCTTTCTGTTTGTTTCCCTGCGGAGCGGCTTATTAGCAGATGCATGGCAGGCTAATTTGCGCGGCAGCCCGGTGGTTGGTCCGGTCGGCGTAGTAAAGTAAGCACGCGTAGTAAGGCATAAAATATCATATGAGAGAATGGGGCCGCATGTACGTGGGCCGCGGCATACAGTTTATTTCTGAGTAGTAATAATAACAATGCATTCTTCACCAACTGAATGCGGGGCCGAGTATTATTTCTTTCCGATGACGCGCATTGGCGGGAGGTAACAATGGAACGGCCCAGTGCTAGATCGGGTGAAGTACATCAGTTGTTGACGGTACTTTTCGGCGCGTGACACTGGATGGGTGTGTGCGAAAGTTTGGCTGGTAGAGTTATTGCGAAGGAGTACCAGCATGGGTTTTATTCTTGGTTGGTCATCAGAGCAGTACGGTACCCCATGCTCATCTGGGCAGCTCTTTATTAGTATTGAAGTTGCATCGGCCCCTTGTTTGGATTTGTTGCCAAGGCAGATCGAGGGGAGCGAGGTAGGGACCTTGGTGCGTGATAACTTGCGGCGGCAGCGGCGGCACGCACGCACCCTGAATGCGGCGGGGTTTGGTTGGTTGAAACAAGTGGCTTTGGAAAGATGAAAGGTTGGCGCACGGAAAGACTTTGCCCACCCAGGCTTTATTTTAGCATTCAAGCGTTTGCATGTACGCATTTAGCATTTGAATTTGCTGGACGTGAGCTCGCTCTGCTGCATCGAGTTGCTTTGTTTATGCTTGGGACCGTCTCGGCAAGCTTTCCGCCGGTTATTGTCCCTTAGTCATTTTGCTTTGTCGTCCGTTTGCAAGATGACGTTGGCGCATTCTCGCGGGTGTTTGTTCTTCTGCACGCGGGCGGGGCTCAGGCTTGCACGGGCGGGCGCAAGCTTGCATGCCTACACACCCGCACGGAGCCGGCTCCGTGCCGGCGGACGGGGGCGGCGGGGCTAGCGGGGCGCACTGTTCCCAGCCAAACACACACGTGTACACGCACACACGGCCGGTCGAGCCGCCCATTGCAGTCGTTTCTTCATGCAAGTTTGGTTCTTCTCGCTGTCCGCACTTTTAGTTAATTGGTTTGTTGTTGGGCAGGCGAGCGAGCGCGTTGGCGGTGATGCAGCTCAGCAGGTCGGCCGAGGTCGATATTATAATGTACACGCGCCTTGTACGTTAGTATGTAGTGAGGAGACGCGTGGGTGAACGGCGAGAATACTACAATTTATGGGGCCGCAAGAGTTGTTGGAGGAGGCAAGGAGTACTGTGCGTGGGCGCAGAGTCGGCGGCGCAAAAGGCGGCGGCGGCAGAGGTGGGCTTTCATCACAGGGACGCACCGCCGCCGCTTCGTTCACGATTGCGCTCGCCGCCGACCTCTGCTGATGATTCTTGGAGCGAAAGGGGGGCGCGCGCGCAGTTCAGCAACTACTGTCTGTGTTTCTGCAGTGCACGCATGCCAAGCAGTAAGTGGCGAGCGAGCGAGACAATTGATGATAACTAGTCGCCGAGCTGGTTGCGGCTGCTAAGAAATGCTTATCGTGCTTACTTGATTTGGGTTAGTTGCGCGGGTGCGCACTAAGCGTGTCAGTTGGGCGGTCTCATGTGCTAAATACTGCTGCACAACGGTGGTTTTACGGTGGCAAAGCAAAGCGCGTGTGTGTGCGTATCCGCGCAGCATCTACGGCAACACGCACATCAATCAACAGTGAGCACCGAGACACATTGCTGCTGGGTCTACTCTGCGTTCTTGGAATGCAAATGCATGCTTACTTGGCGGTTTGTCTGGATTGAATGAATGGCGATGCAGGTATTGTTGCGATGGCAAGAATAGAGTCGGCTGTGGGCTGGCTGGCGGGCGGCATAGGGCGATGCCGTGGTGTGACGCACACACGCACACACACAATGACGGACACACGCATGGCTTGTTGACCTACCAGCAACATACATGAGTCGCTGGATGCTGGCGCTTGCAGCCATGCATGTGCGTGCATGCCGTTGGCGTGGCGTGGAGTGGCGTGGAGCGACGTGGACGGAGTGGAGTGGAGTGGCGTCGGCGGCGCACGCGGTGGGGGCGTGTGTGCGTGTGCGGTGTGCGGATGGATGTCCAACTCGTGTGTGCATGCTGCTGAGGAGCCGCACGTGGAGATAGGGACAGGACGGAGGGGACTCCACGAGGGGACCTCACGAGCGAGGGGACCCCACCTTCCCTCGTCGCACCTACCAGATGCATGGCCCTCGGCGTGCCGGATGGGGGCAGGAGTGAGCGCCAGGGTCAGTTGGCGCGAGCGAGGGGCAACCACCAACTAGCAACTCCATCTGCCAAGACAGGCGGTTACCAGGCAACGTGCGGTGGACGTACGTACTGGTCACAGCGTCCTAGCCATGGACGGCGGTGACACAAATGGTGGGTGCATGGATTGGGAAAGAATAGGTTAATAAGTTGATCTCGCGTTGATTGATTGGCGGTGGTTGGCTGCAATAATTTCATTACTTGGGGGTTTTCGCATGCATGCCAAAGGCTGCTTGGACGCAAAGAGTACAAAGAGAAGACAAAAAAATCCATGCTGTGTAGGAAGCTGATGTGTGGTCCGCGCAGCATGGTGACGCAAATGGGGGCTGCGCACTACCAAGGCATGCAACGCTGGGCAAATGGTGTGCACCTCACCTGAGGGGATAGGGCGGGGGCGGGCGGGGACGAAATTCGGGGGAGGGGAGGAGCGGGCGGGGCTAGGTGTAACGGCCGCAGGGTGTGATGGAACGTGTATGGGGGGATTGGATTGAGGGGTGTCAGCCCTTTTTCTCAGCTGTACAAAGCTGACACCCCTGCCTTGGATTGAGTTGCTAGCTCTCAGCACAAGTTGCATTCTCTGTCGCCTGCATTGATTGTGTTCAGTGCGGCACGGTCCAAAGTCAAAGTCGCGCTTTGCGTTGTTGTCTCCGTTGGGTGCGCCTTTTGATTGGCGATTTCTGACGTGCCTCGTGCGTGTGTGAATGGAGTTCCGCGTTCATGTTATGGATATGGTGCTTTTCTGGGGTGCGTGGGGCGGTCAGCGCGCGTGAAAAGTAGTTTGATCAGTATCCGCATGCTTGCTCGCATGCTGACTTTAGCTGCAACGGTGAACGTCCCTGGAGAACACACACACGCACACATGAGCTGATGCTGAAGCAGCTGGGCACATTGTTGCTTTGTCTGTTTTAGCGGCCGCGTTAGCCTGCGCATCAGAGCGGCATGAGGGCACACCCGGCCCCGCCACCTGCGCATACGCATGCCATGTCTGCTGTACACCCATACACACACACACACACACACACACACACACACACACACACACACAACACACACACGCACACGCGTATGTGTGCGATCAAGGCATACCCTCTGCGCAAAGCGCTCTTCGTCAAGCTTGATTATAATACTTGATGCGGTTGATTGCACCGGTCGAGGTGCGGCATGTGCGGCAGTCTGTCTAGTTACGGTCTGGTCTGGTGGCTTGGGATCGTATGGTTTGTGCGCGTATGGAAACGTGCAAGGGTTCGTGTGATGAGGTACGCGTGTGCGTGGTCACAACAAGCAAGCTCGGAGGTGGTTGACGCACGCAGCTGATGTTGGCAGCTGGCTGCTCGTGTTGGTGAATGTGCTTACTTCATTACGGTTCGTTTACAGCGGCCTTTTCTGCATGTAGCCTCTGTGGGTGGCGGCGGCGGTCCGCCCCGTCTTTTGGAGCATCCGGCGTGCATTTGAAGCACACGCCCAGTCCTAATGTGCATACTTGCATACCGGCCGCGCGTTGCAAACGGCAGCCAAGAACGCTCGCACTGTGTGGTATCAAAAGCATCTTGTGAGCGCACACCGGCGCAAGATCGAACTGTGATTCGTTGGTTCAGTTAAGAGGTTGCGCGGTCGATAGATATGTCTCCGTAACGGTGCGTGCTGTTTTGTTCTGGGTACTGCTGTGCCTTTGGTTCACCGCTCGGCTTGGTTACGATAGTCTTGGGTTTTTGTTAGCTGCTTCGCTTGGCACTCATTTAGAAAACCCTGCGTCAGAGGTTTGCGCTGGCAAAGACTGGAGTCGAAACCCGTTAGCCTGAAAGGTGTGGCGACGCCAGACGACGTGCGTCAGCGATGCCACGCCATTTGGCAAAACGGCAACGTGTTGGCTTTGGTACTTTGGTGTATGGTTGGTACAGAAGCGGTTTGGTTGCGCGGCTTTGTTTATTTCATGTAGTACCTGGGGACGCAGAAGCATGCGAAAGCAATGGAGCGACAGCTCGAAAGTGCCGCGCACTGAGCTAGCGCATCACATTAGGCGCGGGGGTGAGACCGTGGGGTGAGACGGGGCGTTGTGGATTACACCAAACATGAGAACGCGCGGTAGTTGTGTGGGTGCGGAGGTGTCTGTGTGTAGCAGAGATGGGAGTATCAAATGCGAGTGTGTAAACCGAATAAGTGTGGGTGGCGTCTGGTGAGGGTGAGGGTACGGGCAGGGGATGGAGAGCACGAGCAGGCGCGCACATGTCCCCTTCCTTGTTGGCACTGACGAGCTGATGTGGCAGAGGGGAGGGCTGAGACTAATAAAGGCTTTTGACTGGCACATACACGTGTAACAACGGATGCAGTACAGCAGTAATCGCCTGATGCCGATTGTCTGCGCCTTGCCTCTGTTGCCTGATGGGAATCCGGTATGCACCGAAGCCGCTCATGCACCCAACCATGCGCTCACGGAAAGCTCCAGCAAGATCAGCTTCTTGCAGTGGGCTGGGAAGTAGCCAATCTACCGGTACTTGCGCGGTTGCGCCCTCGCGCTGCGGCTTGTCGGCTTGATGGAACAGGGAAAAGCGAGAGAAGTGGAAGTCCCCTTTGAAATTGTAAAGCAGGGCCTGGCAGGCAGGGCCGTGGGCAGGGCTCGCGCCGTCCAGAGGCAGGCTGGCAGCTGGGACAAAACGAGCCTGAGCCACCTGCTATCCCAGAGCAACCAGCGGCCTCCTAGTCGGGGCCGCCTCCCAAGTAGCGGCCTGCGATTCCCGAAGTTGCATTCGCTGCCACAAAAAAAGAGGTGGAAAGGAGGTGACTGCTGTCCGGGCTGCTAGACTCGCAGCCTCGCAGGCTGTCTGGCAACGGGGCCGGGCAGGTTCTGGTGCGGGGGCGCGGGGCCACGTACCGTATTACCAGTGCATGGGCCGGGAGAACTTGGTTCCTCGGGACTCGGCCACTGGCTTCCCTTGCCCTTGCCCCCATGCAGAGGGGGGGTTAGGAAACAAAGTGCCAGACCCTACGCTGCCCTGCCGTTGCAAATTGTTTGCCAAATTTTTTGTTTTCTTCTGGGGTCTGGGATTCAGCTGCACCCTGCGGGACTTCACTAACCTGCCTTGACACTGTCCCATCGCACACCCTACGCGGTCCATGCCCGTGCCCCGAAACCCCTCCATAAAATGCCAAAGTGGTGCCAATTGACTCCTCTTGACGAGCGCTATCACGCTGTGCCATCGGCGGTCCTGTTCTGAGACTCCAGTCACACCCGTCAGGATTCTATCCATGGACATCCCCTCAACCCAGCCCACCCCGCGTTCAACTCTCTGCCACGTGATGCATGGACAGCGTGCATCGGCCGCCTTGTTGGACATGAATTTTTCACGCACCAGCACTTGAGAGGCCCGCCACGTCAGCGCGCATGTGTTGAATGTGGGGACATGTGCCCCATGGTCCACGCCAGGATGCGCAAGTTACCGGTAGCCCTCACACGCATTGTTTGTGCTGATTACTGCATACCATGCATACTTGAGCCTCGTGGTGCTGCGTTTGGTGCGTAGGTCTGCTTGTGGGGCGCATCCCAAAATCCGCCAGGATGGGCTCCCATGGGCGGACCCTTAGGGACGACGACCGACCCCCAAGTTTGGCGGCCCAGATCTTCCTCACCAGACCACCCCTGACAAAACTGAGGGTACGTGCGTAATGCCCTCTCAAAGCTCTGTAACTTTGAGCATGGGGTAAGATCCTGAGTCTTCCTATCCCCCCTCCCTGGGGCCATGTTTCGCATTACCCGTGCAAGGGCCGGGAGTGCTTTGTTCCCTGGGACCCGGCCACTTGCCTCCCTTGCCCCTGTCACCTCGTCTCCGGCAGTGTTCACGCTGGATCTAGTTGAACGGCCAGCCCCGTGGGCATGCGGCTCCTCAGCGCCTCAGCAGCCGTGCGGGGCAGTCGCCACTTGCATCAGCCTGCAGCCGTGGCCTGCGGCCTCTTAGCAGGAGTGGCAGTCCAATCGTCCTTGCAGCAGCGTCACTCTTAGTAAATTCAGCAGGCAAGACGGCGAGTGGGCAGGGGTAACACCATCACAAGTGGGGACGGGGTCTTGGACGAGGTCAGGGATGGATGTGGTTCGGCACGCCCTGGGGGCGTGCCGAACTAGGGCATGCCGAACTACTTGGAACCAAATCAGAGGGCATTTCGCGCTGAAGGCAGTCTGTTACAACCCAATTACTTTTGCAAACATGTCCAATAGAGATGAGGCCGCCGCTGGGCCCAGCACCTCCGCAGAGCAGGACTTTATACCGTCAGAGTCGTTCGACGGGGCAAAGCCCGGATACGTGTTTAAGCTAGATGACTGCGGAGTGGGCTACTATCGCGATATCCCGCTGGCTGAGCGCATCCAGGCGGCGAGCGCAGAGGCCAGCAAAGCGGCAAAGAGCAAGCCCGTAGTTGTCAAGGCGAATAACTCGCTGCTGAAGTCGCTCCAGAAGCGTGGAGGTGGGCCGCAGCTATCCATCCCAAGCGGCGTGAAGAAGCAGAAGAAAGGTGCGGTGGATTCCCATGCTTTGCTTGACGCCGTGTACTCAAACTCCACTAGGTGTCGCCAGTCTTTCGGAACATCTATTCCTTTTACTGCGAGCTGGTTGCCGCGGTTGAATCTTGTCGGACCGTGCTAACGCGCGAGACCCGAATGCCGCAACTTCCAGACGATGACGAGTCAAAGCCGGCCTATCTCAAGGTGGGTGTGCGGGGACAGGGCGAGGAATGGTGCAGGACAGGGAGGTGCCGGCCGGGCGTTCATGCGCAGCTGTGGGATGCGGTGGGTGGTGGTTGGGGGCAGCAAGGGTAGGCGCATGCTCTGACACCATTTCGCTGTGAGACACAGCTAGGCGGTGAGGCGGTTTGGAGTTCGCAAGCAGGGCTCATCAGGTCACGTATGAGCAGCTGGGGCAGGCGGAGCCGTGAGAGGGAGGGGGGCCGTCGCTTGGGGCGAGGCAGGTCAGGGTGTGCGTGTGGTGACAGCTGGTGTGCCTGTATCTGATGCACGCCTTCTCCACGGGGAGCGGCCAGAGGCGATGGGCGGCCGTATGCATACGCGCGTGCTTTGGGCGCTTGCGTGTGTGTGTGTGTGTGTGTGTGTGTGTGTGTGTGTGTGTGTGCGTGCGTGCGTGTGTGTGTGTGTGTGTGTGTGTGTGTGTGTGTGTGTGTGTGTGTGTGTGTGTGTGTGTGTGTGTGTGTGTGTGTGTGTGTGTGTGTGCGTGTGTGCGTGTGTGCGTGTGTGCGTGTGTGCGCGTGTGCGTGTGTGCGCGTGCGCGTGCGCGTGCGTGTGCGTGTGCGTGTGCGTGCGTGCGTGCGTATGTGCACGTGCACATGTGCGCGGTGCACACGGGTGTGTGGGTGTGCGTGCACATGTGGGCGTGCGTGCGCATGTGGGCGTGCGTGTACACGTGTGCCAATGCAATTGGCCCCTGCCACCGGTACGGCACAGGGCACTTGACCGCATGGCACATTCTGTGTACAGTATGCTGAACCACATCATGCCTTGGAATTCACCCCTGCCCCCGGCTACACCTTCACTTGTTAAACAGTAGTAAGTTTAATAACCGCCGCCCTTGTGCAATGTTGCCGTGCATGGTTGCAGGAGATGGAGCGGTATAAGTCCTTGTCGTGCGGTTCAGACACCAAGCACGACCGGCCTCTTGTCAAGTAGCTGTCAAGTAGCTGTCAAGTAGCTGCCAAGTAGCTGCCAAGTAGCTGTCAAGTAGCTGTGAGGTGCGGGTGGTCATGGCTATGCCTGTAGTAGGCAGTGGGGCGGTCGGGGCAGAGTCCCGGCCTCACATGACTAGTTGGATGATGGCGGCAAGGCGAGGAAGAGGGGATGTGTATGAAACCCAGGAATAGCAATTAGCCACAGAAAGGGTCAAGTGTGGTGCTGAACCCTCGGGAATACCGTAGTTAGTAGCATTGGACCACGGGCCTATTGCACAGCACAGCAGGCAGAGGGCTGGCGGCGTAGGTGCTGTTGGGTGCACTGGTACGTGTGATGGGCCCAGGGAGTCGAGGGCCCAGGGGGGTTGGAAGGGCACATACAACAGGCAGGGTGGGGCCATGATGCCTGACAGTGAGGGCAGGATTGGGGCATGCCTTCCTTCCTCACTGCCCTCAGGGTTGAGGGTTGCGGATGCAGTGGTGGGTGTGGCCCTTGGGGTGCTTCCACAATGTCGTGTCAATGTGCGGTGTGTGTACATGGTGCACATGCATGCAAGGTGGAGGCGTGAACTGAGGTGAACTGAGGATGGTTGGCGCATCCGCCCCCGCCCAGTGCTGCTGCCCAGTGTTGCGGCCTTGCTGGCGTGTCTGTCGCTGGGGTGCTGAGCGGGGGGTAATGCAGCGTATTCCCAGACCCAGACGGTAAAGCTCGCCACTCATACACATTCAATGGCTCATATCGTGGCATTTCACCCGCATCGTGCGCTGGAAAGTCCGTGAAAGACACGCTTGCAACCGCCATTATCGCACAAACCTACAAGCTGCAAATCGACACGTATAGTTTGCACGTATTGAGGCTGTAGGGCTGTCGTTGCAGTGGTCGAAAGCGCTTAAAGCATCGGTGCATTCGAGCTGGGGATCTGTTGGGGCTGCCAGCAGCAGGCGGCAGCACGCGGACCGAGCGAATGGGTCCAGCGGTGTGGCTGGTGATGGAACATGGCAAGGGGCAGGAAAGCGTAGTCCCGATGTGTGTGGCTCCCACCCGTGCCCACATAAATGCGTAGCAAGAAGGGACAAGGCATTGGTGCGTCGTTCGCGCGCTGTTACTGTACCGACGGTAGCTGGCAGGTTGTGTCGATGTTTTGCTGACGCGCATTCCTCACGCTCCGGGCGCCCGGCCAAGGCGATAGCACCACACAGACTCAATGCGACGCCACACCGCGCGGATAGCATAGCCGATGCGCACCTGCAGGCAGTCGACCGGCGTCCACGGATGAGCTGTGTAGACGAGCACTAGCGTAATGCAACGGCGTGCAGCAAAACAATGGCCGGGCGACAGTGTGACAAGCAGGGGCAAGAACAAGGCGAAGCAAAGCAGAAGAGGGGCCCGAATGTGTACGACAATTGTGGCGGGCAGGCCGAATGCGGTGCAACACGCCAACAACACAACCGGAGGTGAGGAAGCGTTGCTGATGGTGAGGATAGGTGCTGCGACGTTCGGTAGGGGAGCTGTGGCCGCGCACTAGATGGGAGGAAGTTTCCGAGGTGCGGTGTGGCTGCAGATTGCATTGATCAAAGTTCACCCTGTGCCCCTGGCCCTGCCGCTCCATCCATTGCACGGCGGCGACGTATGTCCATGTACCGTACATCAACAGCACTTGGGCTGGGCGTAACTTGTTTCTCGGGACTCAGCCGCGCACATGCTTCCCGTGCCCTGTCTCGGCGTTCTGTCCCATCGGCCATCGCTCATTGGTCGCGCTCCACACCAATCGCTCATTGGTCGCGCTCGGAACACCAACGCCTTGCTCGTATGTACTTACGGAGTTATTTCACTTTGTCACGACAACTGACAGCCGCCCATTCATCGGGCCCAATCAAGCAACTCACTGGCAGCTACCCCTCTACTCCTGCAGCCAGCTGCATGCATACGCCACACAACAGCTAGCACTTGCGCTGGGGGATTCCCTGCCATCGTGTCACTACATCCACCGTTGACATCCACCATTGGCATAAAAACGAATCACCAGGCATTCCCGCGCAATGCCCCTGATGACGACACAATCGCGTGATGCATCCGGCGTTATGCCGCTATAGTTCCCGCAAGCATACATGCACCGCTGCCACACAGACAGGCCCCGCTGTCAACCAGACAGGCCCCGCCACCACACAGACCGACACCGCGCAGGTCCGTGCCGCGCTCCGGCTGCACCGCACGCAGTCGGCCGCGATGCCGGAGACGCGGGCGCAATGCCTGCCGCCAACTAGCTGCCAGTCGCCGCCAACTAGCTGCCTGCGCTGCCAGTCGCCACCAGTCGCCGCCAATCGCTGCCAGTCGCCGCCAGCAGTCGCCGCCAGTCGCCGTCAATCGCCGCCAGCCGCCGCCAGTCGCCGCCAGCTACATACTCCGCTGCCAGTCGCCAGCCGCCGCCAGCCGCCAGCCGTCAGCCGACAGCGCCGCAAGCGATGCAGACCGTGCCCTTTGCTGGCAAGGGCGCAGCTTCCCTGCTGGCACCGCGATACAGGTCTGGACTCTGCAGCGGAAGGTCCGCATACCCACCCACCCACACGCAGTCGCCACCAAATCCGCAAGCTAGCGCCGCTGCGCCGCCCAACGCTGCATCGCCGCTCCGCCAATCCGCTGCCAAAAGCCGCATCACCGCTCCGCCACTCCGCCGCCTGGGGCAGCGGCGGCGGCGGCTTGCGCAGCGGCCCCGGCTAGACTGGGCCACTCGGAGGTGCGGCGGCTTGTGTAGCGGGCTTGCGGAAGTGCCGCGCCACCAACCGCCACCAACCGCCAGCCTCTGAGCCACCGCCAAACCGCCAACCGCCAGCCACCTCAGGCCTGGGGGGCAGTAGCGGCGGCACTCCTCCCGGATAGGCCGGCTGCAGCAGCGGCGGCGGCGGCTAGGCTGTGGGGGGCAGCGGCGGCTAGGCTGTGGGGGGCAGCGGCGGCTTGCGCAGCACGTGCAGGGGGCGATCAAATCCGGCGCCGCCGCCCTGGTTGAGTGTGGCCTCCAGCTCGAAGCCCACCTGGCGGTGGGGATGGTTGGTTACGGTAGTTGGTTGGTAGGTTGGTGACGCCAGTTAGTTGGTCCATGGGTTACGTGGCATTGGGTGGCTGGTGGTGGTGGCGGTCGGCGGTGCCGGTGGCGGTGTTTGCAAAGCAGGTGCACGATGCGAGGTGTGTGAGGTGTGCAAAGTGTTGGGCGGGCGCGTCCAAAACCCCCTAGGGGGAAACCGCGAGCCCACACACCCCACACAAAGGCACGCATGTCTTGTAGTCCTTGACGCACGTACACACACAATACATACACACACACACACACATAAACCCAAACTAGCAACACACACGCCTGCTTTGTGAGGAAGTCCACGAACCCCTCGGGCCTCAGCGCCAGCAGCTGCTCAATGCGCCGGTACGGCACTCCGTGGGTGGTGCTCTTGCTCACAGCCCGCTTGTACGACCTGTGTGTGTGTGTGTGTGTGTGCGTGTGTGTGCGTGTGTGTGGCTGTGTGTGTGTGTGTGTGTGTGTGTGTGTGTGTGCGTGTGTGCGTGCGTGTGTGTGTGCGTGTGTGCGTGTGTGTGTGTGTGTGTGTGTGTGTGCATGCGTGTGTGTGTATGTGTGGGTGTGGGTGTGTGTGTGTGTGTGTGTACACACACAGGCGGCTGCGCAGGACTGCACCGCCACACTCACTTCACGGGCTGCCTCCCTTGCCCTGCCCCCTAGTTCAGTTGCAATTGGAACGCTGTGTGAGCTGGTTCTGGGTCTTGGGTCAGGTTGGCATTGCAATAGAACTAATCCTCCCCAACCCCCATACACGGCACACACACACACACACACACACACACACTCACTTCCAGGGCTGCGGCTCCAGCAGCAGCCGACCACCGGGCGTCAGAATCTCGTGGCACTTGCTGCGATGGCAATGACATTAAGATCATCAAATTAAGCAAACAGAGTGCACAAACAAGGTCGAAGCACAACCTCTTACGCCTCTCCAATAAGGCATGCGGCGCCGAAAGGAAACAAAGATGTCGTAACGTACCGCGCCGCTGAGCAGGCATTGGCCCCCTTGCAAATCACCAACACACACACACACACACACACACACAAAACGCTTGAGCCCTCCGCCGTACCCTTGAACACTAGACTCACGGACCCCTTCAACCCCAAAACAACTCACCGGAACATCTTCTTGAGTCCCTCGTCTCCATTGTTGAGGTGAACCCACTTGGTGACCGACAGGCACAGGATCACGTCGGCGCTCTCCGGCCTGCAAGGCATGCAGGAGGGCGGTGACTCCTGGCTGACAATTTTATGAAGATAACGAGCTGACGGGGACGTAAACACTACAGCGCAAGTAAGCTAAGTCAAGACGCAGCTCGCATGACGGCCGAAACACGGGTGGTAATAACACATATTGGTAGGCGGATCTGAAGGATGGACAATGTCCGCCTACCAATATGTGTCATACACACACACACGCCCCAAGGCTCGCTTTCCCGCCCCCCCCCCACCCCTACCCTTGGGAACGACCCCTCATGCCACCGCCCCCAACCCCCGTTCCGCACCTGCCGCGCGCGCTTGCCCAGTCCTGGTGCACAAAGGTCGTTCCCGCCAGGGCCTTCACATAGGACCGCAACAAGCCCACTCGCTCCGGCGCCGGACCCGAGCCCAGAAACCGGCTGCCGCTGCTACTGCCGCCGCCACCGCCGCCGCCGCCACTGCTACTGCCGCCGCCGCCGCCTGCAGCAGTGCCTGCTGCTGCGCCTGCACCGCTGCTACTGCTACCGCCGCCGCCGGCTGGTGCGGCGGCGGCGGCGCTGCTGGTGCCTTGCCCTGTGTCGGCGTCGCCAGCGGCGGCAGCGCCGTCCCCGTGCTTCTCCTCCGCCTCCTCCTCCTCCTCCTCCTCTCCCGCCTCCTCCTCTCCTGCCTCCTCCTCTCCCGCCTCCTCCCCTCGCCCCTGCCCCTGCTCCTCCTCCTCCTCCCCGTGCTCCTGCCCTGCCTCCTGCTCCTGCTGCCCTTCCGAGCTGTGTTGCCACCCGCCGCCGCCGCCGCCGCCACCGCCGCCGCCGCTGCCGCCGCCTGGCAGCGTCTTGGCTCGCAGCAGGTCCGTGTACTCGGAGCGCATGGTGCGCAGGTGCCTGCCAAGAGATGGATGCATGTCGGGGGGTTCCATACTTCCATGTACTTGCATGTTATATAAAGCGAGAGGAAGGGAGAGGTGTTACATTCATATGTGTGTGTGGTGTGTGTGTGTGTGTGTGTGGGGGGGGGGGGGGCAGCAAAGTTGCATTGGTGCAGAGCACGTTTGGACGCCACGACGCCGCGCTGCCGTACAGCTACCTGCAAACGTTACCCTCCGTAAGTTTGTAATTAGGTGTATAAATTGTTGCTGCAAACGAATCCCCCGGGCGTGGCCTTGGTTCACCCCCACAGCCCTCCTCCACAACACTCATACAGGTGCACTCAGGCGCATCTCCACGCGTGTCAAACCCTGGACCCCAATCTCTCCCTTCCTTACCCCTCCTTTACCCCTTCTCCCACGCCCTTCTCCCCCGTAGCACGCACACATGCACGCCTTCTAGATCAGCAGCTCCGTCATGTCGTACCCGGTCGTGCCCGACCCTGAGACACGCGTGTCAAACCCAAGCACCCTTTCCCCAACCCACACCTCCTGTCCTCCCTTTCTCCCTCCTCCCTTCCCACCTGCACGCCTTCTTGATCAACGCGCCGTCGATGTCGTACCCGGTCATCCGGCGTGTGCCAAAGCGCGCCGCCACGGCCAGCGTCACGAGCCCCTGAGGGAGTTGTGATGTTAATGATTTGTAATATCAGTGTTTCGGTGTTATGGGGTTTGGTGTTTTAGTGTTGAATGCTGGGAGATTGGTGCTTGCGCTGGCGTGAGGGAATGGTAAGCAAGCAGCAACTTGTGGCAGGCAGGGGGCCCCGCGCCTCTACGGATGTGGGTGTTGGCATTACTGGGACTCCACTCTCTACCCTGTGTAGGCACCCGGCACGGAGGCGGGCACCACGAAATTTCCAATCAAATCTCGACCACAACAACGACCCGCCAGGGGACCCATCTCCACGTCATTACCGGTATACAGGCGCCGCCGCCACGTCTGCCCCAAACACCCACGCCAAACCCCTCCCCAATCCCCAATCCCCAACCCTACAAACCCAATCCCCCCTTACCTCGTTGCAGCCAACGTCCACACACACGCGACCCTGGAACCACTCCCTCTGCATCAGCTGCGTTCATCAGGTGGCAATCGCAGCGGGCAGCGAAGGGGTTGAGGGGCAAACCGTTTGAATCGAGGAGGGTGTCGAGGAGGAGGGATGGAGACATGAGGATAAATGCAAATTGTCAAACACACAATGGAGGAAAGTCACAGAGTCGGTCTGGATCATGTGGGGTGGCCGAGACCCCGGGGATTTCACTACACATTCACTCCCAAACGTGGCGGGCGGCATTGTTCTCACGGGAAACACACACACGCTCCCCACATACACAATTCCGCCACGCGTGCCGCCATCCAAACGACACCCACTCGTTTCCCCTCCCCAGGCGACGAAACCTCGACGACTGGGACCTACTCACTGGATTTGAGCACAACATCCCCTGTACCCTGAGGTCACACAAACACTCACTCCCACACTTTCGCTCTCACACCTTGACGCGTGGGTCCTCGTCTAGCTCCGCACCCAGACGGTAGCCGTAGTAACGGTGGTAGTTGCCGTAACGGTTGGTCTCCGCCCGTGGCGGCCGGTTGGCAGCCGCCGCCGCGGCGGCGGTTGGGTTGTTGGGCCCGCCACCGGCCTTCATGTTAGCACGTTTGCCGCGGTTGGGTATGGCCGCCGCCGCCGCCGCCACCGCGGCCGCAGCCGCCGCCGTCACGCCCTCTGCCCCTGCTGCCGCCGCAACTAGAGCGCCGCCGCCGCCGCCGCCGCCGCCGCCATCGGCCCCACCCGTTCCCGTCACAACCACCTCCGCCCGCTCCACGTCAGTTGCAGACACCAGCACCGGCCCGCCGCCGCCGCCGCCACCCACGCCGCCGCCTGACGCCGCACGCAGCTGCACGCGCATCATCAGCAGCGCCGCAGACAGATCGCCCCTCCCAGCCGCCCCCACAGCCGCCGCCGCCGCCGCCGCCAGCCCAGTAACGCCCGCCGCTCGCGTCCCCAGCCCGCCGGCCGCCACTGCCGCCGATCCCGCCGCTCGTGCTCCCGCCGCCGCCGCCGCCGCCGCCGCCGCCGTAGCCGCTGCCATCGACGGCGCCGCCGACGGCACGAGCCCAGGCACGCTCAGCGGCGGCGGAAGGAAGGTGCTGGTAGCTGGGTAGGAGCGGTTGAGTACTGCCGCCGCCGCGGCGGCGGCCGCCACCGCCGCCGCTGCCGTACCTCCAGCGTGCTGCCGCGGCCACGCCTGGACCACCTCCTCACTCGCCGCCGCTACCCCCATCCCACCTCCGCCGCCGCCGCCGCCGCCACCTCCACCGCCGCCGCCGCCGCCGCCATGCCGCTCGCGCCACTTGCGCTTGCGCCCGGCGCCGCTGCCGCCGCCAACACTGCCGTCAGCTACGCTGCCGCCGGCGGCGCCGCCGTCAGCCGTACCGCCGTCAGCCGTACCGCCGTCGGCCGTACCGCCGTCGCCGTCGGCCGTCAGGAGGTCATCCGGATGCGCCTGTCGCGCCGCCAGTCGCTTTTGGGCGCTGCGGCTCATCGTCATACCGCTACTGCCGCCACCAGACAATGCTACGCCGCCACCGCCACTGCCGAGGCTGGCACCGGCTCCCAGCCTCCGCCGTTTCGCTGCCGGCTGCTGCTGTTGCTGTTGCTGCTGCTGCTGTTGTCCCGATGTGTTTGCTGCTGCTGCGGCCGCCGCCGCCGCCACGCCCGCGCCACCGCCGTTCCCAGCCGCCGGCGCATGAGCCAGCCCTCCGCGACTTTGCCGGTGGCGGCCCGGGCTGGTGCAGGCGGCAGTAGACGCCGCGCCGCCGCCGCCTCGGCCGCCGCCGCCATTGGCAGTAGCCGCACCCGGGTAGGGCTGTTGCGTGCCGTTGCCGGCGCGGTTGCTACAGCCGGTGTCATTGCTGGGCGAGGGCAGTCCGTCGAAGTCATCGCTACAGCCGCCGGCGCCGCCGCCGCCACCGCCGCCGCTGGGCCGCGTTGTCACCCCAAAGGTCTGCATGGGTGGATTGTGGGAGGGGGTTGCTTGGCTGACAGGATGGGGCTTGCTGACGCAGTTCACGAGCCAGTGACGGGGATGCGTTTGGGGGAGGTGTCGTCACGCGTCAGCCGTGGCGGGGCCTGGGCAGCAACGGGTCAGAGCTGAAGGTCCTTTTGGGGAGCCAAGGGTTTGTTCATGAGATCTAAGGATCCAGTGATCCAGCTCGGGGTGGGGGGCGGGGTTTGAAGTCCGCCGTGCGAGTCAAGACGGCGCACCCCCTGTCCGTGCCCTGTCCTTCCCGCGCAAAACGCCGTGACCAGGGCCCGCACCTTCTGAACCAGCTTGGTAACCTTCTTCCGCGCCTTTTTCTTTTGGTTCTTGCTCAGGACTTTGTCGGCAGGCAGCAGCTGCGCCTTGAGCTGCTGCGCGAGCTGCGCGGGGTCGCCAGGGGCCGGCGCCGACGCTCCGCCAGGGGCGCCGGCTGCATCCTTGATACTTTGTATAGATGCCATCAGCGACTGGAGTGCAAGCAAGTAGATTAAACAGCTAAACGGCCCGCCCTCACCAGGAGTGCAACACCAGACTGAGGCAATCGTCTATTTGCTCACAGAGCTGCGAATCAAGTACCTATCTGTCCGATTCTAGAAACTTAATAATATGAGATGATCGTGTTGACACAGCAAGAGGACTACCGTTCCGTTGCCCGCGAATGAGCCTCGACGATGCAGAGGCCAGTTTTCAGTCCCTAGGCTGATTCCGCCAGGACACACACCTGCTATAGAAGACTTGTCTAAACTCTATCCTAAGCAAAAGGCCGCGAACCCAAGTTGAAGTCCGTAGCCCTCCCTCGCTGTTTAGGTCCGGAAGCAATTCTCTAACAAAGCATCCAATACTTACTGTTGGTTGGAGCTAGCGGCTTGCGGCGGGAGGCTCCGCAACGCCAGAATGGTGCGCCTGGACACGTCCGCTTGCCCCCAGAAATTTCGCCTGAACCCCGTTTCTCCGATCCCCTTCCTTGCTGCGCGCAGTCAATAGAAGAATGGTACAAGTCGGTAAGCGCACTGATGGTTCACAGCTGCGCAAGCGGACTAGGGATCGTCGATGACGGGCGCAACACTTCAACCCAAAACGGCAATTGCAGCGGCCGTGTGACCCGCCCTCGCCCTGCACCTGCTCGCAGCTTCCCATCGTGACGCGTACGTACGTTACGATGTCGTTCCTGACCACCGCGGGCTGCGCGCTGGAGGTGAGGGCGAGGAGCGGCCGCGGGGAGCTGAGCGGTGCTCTGGCATGGGTGTGGTGCTGGAGGCGGGCATTCCGGTCCCGAGCCCGGACGGTGCTCAGGGGGTGAGGGAAGCCCTTCATGGAGAACGGGGTGATTCGACCCCACGTTTTAGGTCAAGTGCCGACGTCCAGTAGGAACAGCAAAGGGGCGGGGGGGAGTGGCGGGGCGGGGGCCAGGATGCGGGGGCGCGCCCACCGAGTTCCGAGCTGTCGAGATGCGGGTCGTCGGGATGAGCTGTTGGGATGAGCTGTCGAGATTCGGGTTGTTGGGATGTGGGGTCGGGACTGCGCACGGATCCCAAGCAGGACCCCGGGGTGTGACCGTGTGAGTGTGGTGTGAGAGACGTGTCCCAGGCGTGGGCGTGGGCTGCAGGCGTGAGTGAGGGTGTTTACTCCCAATTCGCCTCTCACTGGCGCATGACGTTATGTTACACGGCATGGCCCGACGCAGATCATTACTCCCTTCAACGTCTACTTCAACGCAAAGCTGGTGTTTAAGAAGCTGGAGCTCTGGCGTCTCGTAACAAACTTCTTCTTCTTCGGAAATTTAGGTGCGTGCAAGGCAGGCACCGCTTGCCGACTTGCTACCTGTCTGGTATGTGTGTCCAATAGGGGGCATCTAGCTGTGCCTGCCCAGCTTGCAAAGGGGCCGTGGGGGGCGTGGGGGCCCCGGGTGCTACGGATGAATGCGGCTGGCAGCTGCGGCGGCGGCAATAAGGCGGCGGCAATAAGGCGGCGGCAATAAGGCGGCAGCGATAAGGCGGCGGCGGCAATAAGGTGGTGGTGGCGGCGGCGGCGGCGGCTGACAGCGGCGGCGGCGGTAGCAGCAGTATCAGCAGTGGCGGCGGCGGCATTGGCAGTGGTTTCAACGGCAGCAGAAGTATCAGCAATGGCGGCGGCAGCGGCGGCGGCGGCGGTTTTAACGGCAGCAGCAGTGGCGGTGGCGGCGGTGGTGGCGGCGGATGCTGACGCCCCGCCCTCAACAGCTGTGCGGCCTGGCGGGGGGCTGATGCGGTGTAGGCCTGGCGGGGGGGTTACATTCATGATTAGCGGGGGAGGGTTTGCAGATACCAACCCAACTAAACCGAATCCAATACAATAGAGTTAGGAGGAGAGCGTGGCCTACGCATTCCCACGCTCTCCTCCTCGTGGCCTACGGGCGGGGGGGGGGGGGTTGATGCAGTGGCGGCCTGCGGGCGGCCTGGCGGGAGCGGAGGGTGGCGCGGTGGCGGCGGCACTGTGCCGCAGCGCCCGCAGCGCCCGCAGACGCTGACGCTGCTGATGCAGCCGCAGCCGCAGCTGCAGCCGCAGCAACACCTGCCGCGGCAGCCGCAGCTGCCGCAGCCGCAGCCGCAGCCGCCGCAGACGCCACAGCCGCCGCAGACGCCGCAGACGCCGCAGACGCCGCAGACGCAGACGCTCCTGAAGCAGCCGCAGACGCAGCAACACCTGCCGCGGCAGCCGCCGCAGCCGCAGACGCGGCAGCCGCGGGCTGGCCAGCCCTTCTGACCGGGCTTTGGGGCCTGGGGCGTGGGCCTGGGTGAGGGGACGGGGTTGCCTGCGCACCCGCCTTGCCCCACCCGTGCCGCCTCCGCCGCAGTCCCAAACCCCGAGGGTGCTGGACGGGAGGGAGGGGGTTGGGGGTTGGCAAGACGGGGAGGGGAGGGGAAACTGGAAAGACGGATGTGTGTGTTGGGCAAGACGGGAGCGGGGTTTTTCCAGTATTGGGGGGGGGGATAGAGTGAGTCGCACAGAGGGTATGGCGTGCCGCGTGTCCTCAAGCACACGTGTCGGCCTTACCTGGGTGTGTTTTGGGGCGGGGCGTGGTGGGGGGGCGAAGGTACACATGGAGTCGGGCGAGGAGGTCAATGACAAGGGGGATGGGGGCAGGAGGGCTAGACAGCTCTGCACGTGTGGGGTGGGTGGGTGGGTGGTGGTTTAGTTTAATTTGGACTGGTATTTACAAAACCCCCACCCCACCCCCTCGCCCTCAACCCCCAACACAGGTTTGGATTTCGTGTTCCACATGTTCTTCCTGATCAAGTACTGCAAGTCACTGGAGGAGGGTGAGTGTGTGGGGGAAAAGTTAGTTGGTTGGTTGGTTAACCGACATGGGGAGGGGGGCTCTGGCGTTGAGCGGGTTGGCCCCGGGAGGAGGGGGAAAAGCGCGGTGCTACCCAACCACGCCCCCATTGCAGCCCAAACCCTGCTGCGCACCCCGCCCTGAACACCCTCTAAACACCTTGCTTCGTACCCATCCTCGCCCCCACGTTAACGAACGGCACGTAAACTTTTTGCGTGTAACCCCCACGTTGACGAACGGCCATACCCACCCAGCCACCCACTCACCCTACCCTTCGGCTAACGGCCATTCCCACCCACCACCCCACCTGTCCTCTGTCATGCGCACACGTGACAGGCTCCTTCCGCGGCTTCCGTTTCGCCCAACCCAACCCAACCCAACCCAACCCAACCCGATGCCCCCAACCCCATCCCCAATGCCTTTCCCCCCTGTTTCTGGCGCCGCCAGCCGTGTATTTAACCCCACCCCACCAACACCACCCCCCGCTATACTACTGTACCTGGCTACGCCTACACTTCTATAATAATCATGAATGTAAACCCAATTCGCCTCAGGCTCCTTCCGCGGCCGCTCCGCCGACTTCCTGTGGATGCTGTTGTTCGGCGGCGGCTTGCTCACAGCCATCGCGCCCTTCGTCAACATCCAGTTCCTTGGATCCAGCCTGACGTTTATGATGGTGTACGTGTGGTGAGTGGGCTGTATGTAATACGTGATTAGATGGAACATTTCAGAACCAAAAGAAGGGGAGTTGGATGGGTGCGCCGTCGAGGTGTGGGTGTGGGCTGGCCGGCATGCCCTCCCGTACACACACACACAAACACACGCACACTGCCGTACAAACACATGCTGCCGTACAAACACACACTGCCGTACAAACACACACACGCACACGCACACTGCCGTACAGGGGCCGGCGGCACCAGTACGTCAACCTGTCCTTCCTGGGCATCTTCAACTTCACGGCGCCGTACCTGCCCTGGGTGCTGCTGGCCTTCAGCCTCATGCTCGGATCCAGCCCGGTGGTGGATCTCATGGGCATGGCGGCAGGTGGGGCGGGGGTTTGGCACGTTCCGACACGCGCATGCATGCAAATACACACACGCACGCGCCCTCTCCTGCGCAAAACCCCTCTTAGTTGGGGCTTCCCCCGGGCCTGTGGTGGACCTCATGGGCATGGCGGCAGGTGGGGCGAGGGTTTGGCACGTTCCGACACGCGCACGCATGCAAACACACATACAGGCCCAAGCACCCGCAGGAGGCTCCACAGCAGAACCCCTCTTGTTTCTTCGCTCTCGACCCTTCCCCGTTTTCATGAATGGCTCCCCCCCTGCTCTCCCTCTCCCTTTCCTCCCCATCCTGCCCCCTCCGCCTGCTACATCACTGTTCCTGGCTGCGCCTTCACTTCTTAACTAATCATGAATGTAAAACACACACACACACACACACACACACACACACACACACACACACACACACACACACGCACACACGCACACACACACAGGAGTGCCTGGGCCTCACGGTACCGTGAGCACATGCATGGGTTTGCACCCTTGAGAGCATGTAGACACTAATCCCCCCTCGAGGTTAGGGTAGCGGGGGTTGCGCGATTTCCGGTTGGTAAGACCGGCGGCTCACCGCAGCAGGTATGCGAGGTAACTTCAGGTAACATCCGTAAACCGTCGCTTTGCTGCATCGCATACACTGTCTTTGCGCAACGTTTTCCTTGTGCTCTTTAACACACACACACACACACACACACACACACACAGCGCACACACACACACACACAATGCACACACACACACACACACACACAATGTACACACACACACACACACACACACACACACACACACACACACACACACACACACACAATGCACACACACACACACGCACACACACACACACAATGCACACACACACATACACACACACAGGCCACGTGTACTACTTCCTGGAGGACGTGTACCCGCGCATCAGCGGCCGCCGCCCGCTCAAGACGCCCGCGCTGCTGCGGATGATGTTCCCGGCGGAGGACGCCGTGGTGAGAGAGAGCGAGACAGTGAGAGCGAGAATGAGAATGAAAATGAGAGAATGGGGTGGCATGGGGTTTTGAGGTTGGTCCCCTTACTACTCACATATGTTGTCAGACTAGTGCCAGCCTTCTAGCAATGCGCTGTTGAGTGTTCTTTTCTAAAATGTATCGCGTATTTTCGTCCGGGAAAGGGCCGGGGAACCACTCCCCAACCATAGCCCTTGTCTGTTGCCGACGGAATTGCGCGTGCCCGCACGCTGCTTCAACTCTTGTCGACCACGCCGCATGTTTGACACACACGCGCGCGCTCTCGTGCGCAGGGTGTGGTGGCGCCCGCGGTGGTGCCGCCTCCGGAGCCTCAGGACGCCTTCGAGCCACAGGTGGGGGCGGGGGCTGGCGTTGGGGCTGGGGTGGGGGCTGGGTTGGGGTCTAGGCGGGGGCAGGTTTGGGGCAGGTTTGGGGCGGGGCGGGGGCGGGGGTTGGGGGCGGGGGGGGAGCAGGGTCTAGGCGGTGCGGGATGGAGCGGGGATGGGGCGGGGCGGGGCGGGGGCTGGGGTGGGGCGGGGGTGGGGGCGGGGTTGGGGGCGGGGGCTGGGGTTGGG
>NC_057018.1:429358-438677 GCF_000002595.2 Chlamydomonas reinhardtii | reverse complement strand
TGGGGCGGGGTTGGGGTTGGGGGGGGGGGGGAGCAGGGTCTAGGCGGTGCGGGATGGAGCGGGGATGGGCGGGGCGGGGCGGGGGCGGGGGCGGGGGCGGGGGCTGGGGCTGGGGCTGGGTGGGGCGGGGGTGGGGCGGGGTGGGGTGGGGTGGGGTGGGGCGGGGGCTGGGGCGAGGGCGGGGCGGGGTTGGGGCTGGGGCTGGGCGGGGTTGGGTGGGCTGGGCTGCTGCCGTGCCTAAAACACTCCGGCATGCGACCGCGCAGCACGCGAGCTACCGTAGTTGCAGCATCGGCACCAGGTTTTTCAAGGCCGCATGAGCACGGGCACCTTATAGCATCTCCGGTCCGAAAGCCTCGCGAACTGTGTATTGCTCAAGCGCTCAACCGCTATCGACCGGTCTGTCTGAATGTCTAATTGAATGCACTCGCAGTGGTCCTGTCTTGCGAGACGCTCCGGTAATGTTGTGGTTCCTCCACGCCGCTAACGCCTTGCGCCGCGCCCGCTAAATCAACACAGGGGCCAGCAGCGGCGCGGCAGTTCGGGGCCGCGGGGCAAGGGCAAGGGCAAGGGCAGGCGGCGGCGGCGGCTGGGGCGGCGGCGGCGGCGGTAGCGGATGGTGACGGTGAGATCGGTGTGGTTTGTTGCGGACGTGCTGCATGGGCACTGCATCGAGGGGGGGGGTCCTAATGCTGCATTGGGGAGAGGGAGAGGTGGCTTTGGTTGGGGATGCTCGCTCGGGGCAGGAAGGGAAAGAACCGCCGTGCAATCTAAATGCTTTGGGGGTTGGCAGCAGCCAACTGCTGCCGCTGCCGCCCTACTTTGCTGCTACTACTGCTTGTACCGAGCATGCATCTTTGAACCTCTGGCTTTTTGCATCTGGTATCGGGTTCAGATGATCGTCGACACTCCTAAAGTTCAATGGTCACTTTTGGACCTCGGACCACGGGTTCTATACACTGCTGCTGACGCGCCCTCCCCTGTGTCCCCTTTTCGTCCACCCCAACCATGGGCACAACCCCCCCCCCCCCCTCCCGCTCCGCAGGCAACGGCCGGCACCACCATGCGGACTAGCATCCCCACCTGATCACCTGCACACCCGCATCACCGGCACACCCTGCACATCCGCATCACCGGCATCACCGGCACCTGCACCCCAAGACCAAGGGAGGGGAGTGCGGGACGGGGAGCTGAGCGGTCTCTCGCGCAGCAGGCGTGTCCGGTGTGTGCTTGTGCCGCAGCCGCAGTGGCTGCTGCTGCAGGGGCAGGGGCACCGGCTGCGGTTTCGTAATGGAGTCCATCCAGCAGAGTGTGGGATGACACGTGTCAGGACAAGACAAGTGGTAGCAAGGGCTGCGGCTAGGCGGCAGGAGAGGCAGCGGGTAGGTGTCAGGATCGGAGTCGAGGAGCTCGGATGCGCCGGGTTGGTGCTTGCGGTTGGCACGGCAGGACACGGCATGACGTTGTAGGCGTCGTGGCGTTGGAGGCGTTGAGGCAGGAGGGCGTGGGCGCATGGTCGCACAATGCCGGGATGGGCGCGAGTGGTGCGGCGGCCACCGGCCCAGACCAGACCAGACCCGGACCAGACCCGGACCGGACCCGGACCAGACATGGGATGACCCGTGGGGATGACGCGTGCAAGGCGTGACGACTATGACCAAAACTATGTGACCAAGTGGAGGCCTAGCAGTCGGTGCGGTGAGCAGGAGCAGCTAGCTCGTGGGCTATATGTAGCAGCAGGGTAGTGTGCAATGGGACAGGGTTTAGGCAGGTTGGCGAGGTCCCGTAGGGTGCAGCTGACGCCCATACCCCAAGCAGCAGGGTAGTGGAGTCCGGAGTGAAGTGCTAGGGCGACGTGTGGCGTGGCAGGGCAGTGGAACCTTTTGACGCACGCCGTGTTGCCTGTGGCGGCATGCGTGTGTGCTCCCGGGGCTGGCTTGGAAAGGTGGATGCGTCAGCGGCCGACGCTAGTGAGGTTTGGGTCCCGCCCGTTCCTGCATTTTGCCGTTGGAGCCCCCATGGTGGTGGCGGCGGTTTTAGCATGCCGCGTGACCTGTGGCGGCATGCGTGTGTTTCGCAAAGGATGTGAGGGTTTCCATCCTCGCTCGGTGGGCATGCGGGCTGCATGAGCAGGCGCCCATTGCTTGTGGCAAACGCTGAATTCAGAATCTGCTTTCAGAGTTTCACCAAGATAGTAACTGCGAAGTTATGGATGCGACATTACAAGAAGGGACAGTCCGCCCCAGTCCGCCAGCAAGGGTGCCCAGCGCCCAGCACCAAGTTATGGACCGTCAAAGTTCAGGGTTCACGGGGAATGTGGGTGGGACATCCGGGGGTTAACATTGAACCAATCCCATAAGGAAACAGTCGCGCGGCAAGGAGAACTGCAGCTGCATAAGCGAGTCGTGGGACATCCGGGGGACGAAGCCCCCTGCCCGGTTCAGCTCGGGCTCGCTGGTAAATATAATAAGCGTCCCCATCAAATGCGCCCCATCCTGTCCGCGGAGCAGCATCGGATCTGCCGTAACGGCGGCGGCAGCGGCCCAGGGCCTGCTAGGTGATTACGGCAGTGTGCGGCATGCATGGTGTGTGGCTCAGTGGCTGTAGTGCGTGGCAGCGGCACAGGTTCCAAATCCTGATGGCGGCGGCGTGGGTCTGCAGGGTCCCTACCTGTGGCAGGTGGCTGATGTGTGCGTGGGCCCGGAAACAAGGCACGTGTACGCGGCAGCATGAGAAATTGAGAAGCAGTGTGGCTGTTCATCTCTGCCTTGGTTTGCCTGCTGCGTGAGTGACGACAACGCTTGGCTGGCTGTGCCCGCTTGAACAGCTAGCCCCTGGCACTGTCCGGTACGGTAGGTACGGTATGTCTGGGACTGCGGCTAGGCTACAGCTAGAAGCAGTCAACAAGCAAGGACGCCCAAGCTTGTAAAGTTCTTCCAGGTAGTGCTGTGGTCAACAGGTCAAGTGCTCCAGTTATCTTTAGCTAACAACAAATCCCTGCATCCTACCATAGTACCAGTATTAACGCCGCATGCAACATCAGGACATATGCGCATACGGTACCGCTCAGAGCACCCTTTGAGTCCCAACATTGTCGTGTGTACACACTCCCATGCATACTGTATGTATGCTCTGTGCCTCCCCTCAGACCTTAAAACCTCAGACCTCAAAACCTCATCAAACCTCAGACACCACCATATATAGCTCAGCCATAACCAGCTCGCTATGCCGCCCGCACCCACTGCCGCTCAATCCACTGCACCTGGTGCGGCAGCAGCAGCTGCTCCAGCGAGGGCGGCCCCCCGCCACCCCCAGCGCCCCCGGCCGCCACCTCGTCAGCCATCGCCCGCACTGCCCCCATCACCGCGGACCACACGCGCCCAACAACGACCGATGCATCATGCGCCACGTCAGCGGCAGGTGTCGCACCTGGCGACCCATCAGCAGCCCGCAGCGTGGCAGTGTGCAGCTCGACCCACAGCCGAAGCCTGTGGAACGTGCCGGGGTACACCTCCGAACATGCAACCGCAAACGGCGGCAGCCACGCGTAATAAGGTGGGGGTGTCACCAGCAACCCGCACGCAAGTAGCCACCTCAGTGTGGCAATGTTGCCGGACTGGAAAGCACACCGCGCCAAGTCGTCGATGTTGGGGGCCTGCATTTGTGAGGTTGGGGTTGGGGTGCGGGTTTCAGGTGTTCAGGCATGCATGCCAAATGGCTGGTCGGACATAGAGGTTGTACGGTGTAACTGTGACTTTGATTTACCAAACAGGATGCCACCGTCAAACCCTCCCATTCACCTGTGCAGTGCCGGCGCCGTGCTCTGCCTCGTGTTGCGCCTCCTCCCACGCCCACTCCAGCGCCTCCTCGCTGCCGCCCGCCACCACCGCGCCCAGGTCCACCGCCGCGCCGCGCTTCTCCCGCAGCGCGCGCAACAGCTGCAGCCCGCCCCCCTGGTGTGCGACCGCAGAGAATGCAGCCGACCATGCCCGCTGCTCCTGCTCCACACTGCTGCCTCCACTGTCTCCAGGGCTTTCGACAGCGGCTGCTGCCTCCACGAGCCACAGCAGGGGGCCATCCGGCCAGTGGTACTGGGTCGCAGCCTTCACATGCTCTGCCATAAACACGGCCCCACGCTCACGCAGGAAGCTCAGTAACTCAACGTCGCTGGCCACATGTTGTTTGACCCACAGCTGTGATGATGAATAACACATGATGAAGTGCTCTCCGGGCACACCGGCCTCATCCCACAGCCACGCCAGGGCGTCGGTGTGCCCGCCACAGGCCGCCGCCTCCACCGCGCCGTCATCCAGGGCCAGCCCCGCGGCATGCAGGCGCCGCAGCCGTGCCAGGAAGTCGGGCTGCTCCGCCGCTTCTTCCCAGATACGCCACAGATGGTGGCAGTTATCGCCGCGCAGCACCTGCCTCGTCACCGCCGGGCCCCAGCAGTCGCGCAGCAAGAAGTCCACCTTCTGGGGCCAGCAGGGCGTGGGGCTGCTGATGGCGGCTGTCAACAGTCTTGCCATGAGCTCGTCGCGGCCTTCATCATCGCCCTCAAACTCGCGCAATGCCGAGCCAGCACCAGCGCCAGCGCCAGCGCCAGCGCCAGCGCCAGCACCAGCACCAGCACCAGCGCCAGCGCCAGCGCCACCCGCCCCCAGCAGCATGCCCCGCCAGCGCCAGAGCCGGTCGTAGTGCCGCTGCAGCACCGCCGCCGGGCAGCCCTTGGCGATGTCGACCAGTAGCTCCCACCGCGGCTGCCGCTGCCCCTTGTCCTCACCGCCGCCGCCCTCAACCGCGGCCTCCTCTTCGGCCGCCTTGTACTCTGGCACCACTGCCAGCAGATGCTCCAGCACCTCCACCTGCCCCGCCCGCGCCGCTGCCAACGCATTCCACGTGCGGCTTATGGGTTCGGCGTGCGCCTGCTGCAGCCAGTCCAGGACCGCTCTGTGCCCCCCACAACTGGCGGCTTTGGATGCGCTGTAGAGACTTAAAGGCCTCATCTTGGCGCCCCCTGCCTCCAGCAGCAGCCGAAGCACGGGCAGGTGGCCGCCCTCCGCCGCGGCTGCGGCGCAGTCTGCGCTGATAGAGCAGCCCTCGCCGTGCAGCAGCCGCTCGCAGATCGCCAGGTTGCCGGCTGCAGCCGCCGCCGTCAGCACCTCCGGCTCCAGGGCGCAGCCGCAGTGCGCCAGGGCCGCGTCCAGGCTGGGCACGTGGCCAGAGGACGCGGCCAGGCACAGCAGCCGCTCGCGCTGGTGAAGGCTGAGACAGCGCCAGGGCTCGGGGCGGCCCCAGTGCGCCACGAAGGCGTGCCCTGGCCAGGGTTCAACCGCACGGTGGGGGGCGGGGTCGACTCGGCTTTTGCGCTTGTGTCCAAGTGTCACAGTCTGATACTCGCGCAGTGCTTCTGCGGTCTGGCTGTTGACGAACTTGAGCGATGCGGCAGAGTCGTTTGGGTGCAGTTTACTGGCGATTTTGCGGACCAGCTCCGGTGCAAGGCTTTCCCAGCTAGAAGGAACTTCGTCTTGGATGCTCATTGTTGACTGTTCTAGGAAATTGATGTGGACATGTATTTGGAGGTTGTCAACCAAAACAAGTTCAAAGCTAACCTATGTTCACATAAAAATTTCGTGCAACAACAGCTACAAACGCCACGGCTGCCGGGGCACATGGCAAGATCGCACACGGCCGACGGCCCACGCTCTGTCCTGGCGGCCGTCCCCTCATCCACATCATCGCTACGGTACGCTATCTCTGCCCCCTTGCGTCAATCCGCCAATCAGTTTTCCTCCCATGCTAACATATGGTGGAACTTAACCTCATGTCGCAGTTACATGGCGGGCATCCGTGTTGCCGATGTTCCGCCTTGTAGCGCCTAACTGCCGATCTGGACATCCCCACACCCCTGTTGCTAAGGGCAGCACAGCCTGCAATGTGTCGATACTTACTGCCACCTGCATTAACTTTCCATGTCTCATTCCAGAGCGCTTACGTGCAGTGCGCCACTGCCTTGCTCGATCTGCTTCCCCTTGCAGTTCTGCCACCGCCCAAGCCGTGTCTCCTCGCCGCCACCAACTACGGTAACTGCCACTGCCGCTAGCTCCACCGCTGCTTACTGCTGCTCCCGGAGTCCCGGAGACCGGAGTGTACGCAAACTGGCAGCCATGCCGCGCACATGTATTCCTATCTAGATTGAAGCAGAGTGTAACAGCGCTGAAGACCCGGCCCAGGAAACCCATATGCAATGCCGCACACGTCCATGGGCGACCACCGATCCTGTTGGGGGCTAGCGGGGCGTGCGCTTAAGCGTCCCTTCTTTGTAATATCGCAACCTTAAGCGTGCGATTGCGCTCGTGCATATGGTACTCGGGACTGTGTGCCAGAAGAGATGGGGTTTTGAACTTTGAAGGCCCATAACTTTGCACCAAACATGGAACCTTTTCCACACGCAGTTACCCTCCCCTGCCTCAATCGACCATGACCTTGGTGTCAAGCTTTTCCCCACAAAGTCCCCACGCTTCTGTCTGTCTGTGCCGCTGTCGCAATCCTGCGCGATCGGCCTCCATCCCACACCTATATACACCATCGCGCTTGTGCTCAGTACCCACGTGTCCAAACATCAACGTACCGTAATCTCGACGCCTCACCCCTCGCGGACTTGATGAAAGTATGCACAAGGCAACCAGCCGGCACAGCACTAGGACACGTCCGCACACGCCCCCAGCGACACGAGACGATTTTAAGGCAGCCCCGTTACTTCCCAAAGTTCAGCTGTTGGCTAGTCGCACAATCAGTCCAACGCTAAAATGTTGGGGGGTACGGCGTTTAGCTCTTGCCACACACACTCCGCACGCGCTGCGTCAACCCCGTTGCCCCGCTCGCGCCCTGAGTTCCCAGCATTCCCACCATACACATGTCCAAGCACCGCGCCCCACGCTCACACACAAAACACGACGTGCTTGAAAAACGCAACACGCACAGGCGAACATGACGTTGTAGAGTCGAGGCCACGCCTACCTTCCCACACCCGCTCCCAAATTTGAATTCCCACCATCCCGCTCAGATCTCATCGGCGCCCAGGCCGCCGGCGCCCTCCTCATTGTCCGACGCAAACTCGTCAATCACAGGGTAATCCCCCACCTTGACTTTGTCGGGACGTACAAAGCCGCCGTACCCGGGCTCCGCCTCGAAGTACTTCTTTCCCTTGTGGCTGCCGTCGTTCTTGCCCAGCGGCTCGTCGTACGCCACGCCCACCCAAAACCCTAGCGGCAGCCCCTCCACCCGCCCCACGAACTTGACCTCCCCCCGCCGGTCCCCCGGGTCCACGGAGCAGCGGCTGCCGGGCTTGATGGCGGCCGCCAGGTCTGACATGTGGTCGGGGTCGTCGATCTGCGATTACAAACAGTTTCATTGTGTTTGGTAAGTACTCTGTTTGGTGCGGTTGTGGTGAAAATTACTGGAAATTTTATGTCGTTGATCGGTTGGGTTTTGCGCTCTCAAGGATGCGACTGCGTGTGAGGCGTATTGGCGGGAATGCATTCCGAGCACACGGCTGTTCCCCGGCGGCGGGGCGCCGGTGTGCCGCTCTGTCCGGACCCTCTACACTAGGATCCGCACATTCCGCAGCCTCCCCTGTGTAGGTACGCCCCGAGCCTGTGCTTCATGCCCGCTGTGCTCCCCGTGCCGCGTCCCGCCACCCCCGGCCGTGCTGGGTCCTGATTCACCCGGGCCTGGATGACCTACCCCCGTAGTTTGGGCTGGACACCCCCTGCCCGCAACCTCATCCTGTTCGCCTGCCCTGTCCTGTCTTGTCCTGTCCTGTCCCGCGCGCGGCTCCGCCCTGCCGCCCGCCAACTCCCCCCCCCCCACACACACATGGTGATGTACCACAGCTCGCATATGCGGCTGCAGTTTCTCCTTGCAGCGCGACTGTTTCCTTACGGGATTGGTTCAACGTAACCCCCCCCCCCCCACACACACACTTGCAACCCACAGCACGACCCGACTGTGCATACCCCCCTCCTCCACCCACCCCCTCCCAGCCTCCCCCTCCCAGCCTCCCCCTCCCAGCCTCCCCCTCCCAGCCTTCCCCTCCGCCAGGCCACCTCCTTCCCCCCTCCCCCTCACCTTGACGGGCGGCACCCACTCCTCGCCGCGCCGCTTGGCCATCTCCTTCTCCAGGCACCACTGCGGGTCCTTGGCGAGCTGCTCGTTCTGTGGGTTGGGCGGATGGCGGATTGCGATTTGCTCAAACCCTCCCCAGCTTCCATTTGCGATAGATCTTCTCACGCCCTGCTGTCGTATGCCTCGTCACTGATCCCCCACAAACCCAAAAACCACACCTTCTATCCCCCCTCCCCCCCTCGCTCCTTTGCATCGGAGCAGGTATCTACACCTCCCAAACACACATACACACACAGCTTCCCCTCCCCTCACCTTCCACTTGCGGTACGTCTTCTCCCGCTTGTCGTATGCGTCGTCGCTGATCTTGTACTTCTCCACCAGACTCGTGTCCTCCAGCCAGCCGCCCGCGGAGGCGGAGGTGGGGTCTGGACGAGCGAACGACACAAGGGCCAGGGGGGGAGGGGGGGCGGTGCCGCTCATGGTCAATCAAAGTGGAGCGGTAGCCAGGCACAGTGGTGCAGGCGGCGAATGGGAGGCAGGACTAGGTAGGCGAGGTCGTGGTGAATGGTGATGGGCGGGCCATAGGGGTTTCGCACGCGGTAGACCCACAGCCAGTGACACGCGGGCATCAGCCTATGGGGGGTTGCCGCCACATGCACGGATGGATGCCCCGCCCTGAGGCCCGGGAAAGCGCCCTGACATGGACACACGCCAACACCGCCCCCCACTCCCCCATACTACCGCTTGCATCTGTCGCCTCTGCCCGTGCTCCGCTAAATTGGCTTGGTTTGGTTTAGTTTGGGCTCGTGCATACAAAACCCACCGCCCCCCACCTACCCAACCACCTCACTCACTAACCGCCGCACGGTCCCACCGCCCTCACCAGACTTACCGCCCCACCCACCCACGTTCCCCCCTCCCCACGCCACGTCCCCCCCCCGACCCAACAAAACACACACGCCACGTTCCACCCTGCCCGCGCCGCGTTCCTCCCCCCCGCCAGCCTCACCCGTGTCGGTCACGTGCAGCGTGCAGCCGTCACGTGGCGAGTAGAAGCCCAGCTTGCGCCCGTCCTCCCACATGTTGGCCATCAGCGCCCCGCCCTCGTCCAGCAGGCTCAGCAGCATGGCGCCGGGGTTGGTGCCGCAGTGGAAGGACAGCTTCACTTTGACGCTCTCGATGGTGGACTGCGGGC
>NC_057018.1:409358-424358 GCF_000002595.2 Chlamydomonas reinhardtii | reverse complement strand
GACAAGGCCACCGGCCCTCGCAGCTGCACCTCCACACGCGACACCTGCTACGGCCAGAACTACGCCGACTGCAGGTGCTGAGGGGTGGGGGATGAAGGGAAGGAAGCGCAGTGTGTGTGTGTGTGTGTGTACATGGCGTATGCTAACACACGCACATTCACACAACCACACGCACACATACACAATCACACACACGTTCACTCTCACACGTCCACGCACACACTCCCCATCCAGGTACAACTGTCAGTTCTTTGGCGGCGAATTTGACTGCCGCGGCAACACCTTCACATGCAGCCTAGCGGTGAGGGGGGAGGTTGTAGATACCAGCCCAAACTAAACCAGTGACTAGCGGAGCACAGGCAGAGGCGTTCGTTGCTAGCGATGGGGCGGGGAGGGAGAGTGGGAGAGGGAGAGATGAGGGGAGATGGGGGTAGGCAGGGAGATGGACTGCAACGGGGCGGAGGGAGGGAGATGGACCGCAGCCGCAGCACCTTCACATGCAGCCTGGCGGTGAGGGGGGAAAGGGAGGATGGGGTGAGGGCAGGGATGGAAAGGGGCCGGGGAGGTGGTTAATATCCAATTCCTAATTCCTAAGAACGCAAGACGGGGGCTTCAGAAGGAAGCTGGCCGTTGGACCTCACGGGTCCGGACATCGGGAACGGCGCGCCTGCCTGCTGCTGTGCGGCCCGGTGCCTGGCTACAACCTCACTTTCGTAATCGTGTTCTCATGAATGCAATCCTGCCCCCTCCGACGCCTTCACGCACTTCTGAAATAATCATGAATGTAACCCCCCCCCCTCCCAGGACGCTTCCTTTTCGGATATTGCAATCAAGGTCAAGGCGCGTGACACCTCAGGTGACCGGCGGGTGCGGGATTTGGAGTGGGAGTGCGCACAGACGCACGCAACACGGATGTTTTCCGGTTCTGCAAACCTTTAAATTGACAGCCGCTAACCGGCTTTACACACGCGCACGCCAAACCGGGGCCGCGCAGTTTCGCTGTGCTGCGCGCCTGCCCGGCGGCCCGTTTGCACAGCGCTATCCTGACCCAATCACATTTGTTGATATTTGTCTGTGATATCTCTAATACAAATGAAACAAAATCAGAAACGCATGCACATATTTCTGTCCTTGCAGCCAATCTGTCGTACGTGCCCGACACGGCGTACCCGGACGAGGGCGGCGGCGGCAACGTCATGCCCACCGGTGAGGCACGGGGTGGGTGGGCGGCGTGTGTGTGTATGTGTGTGTTTGTGCGTGTGTGTGTGGGGGGGGGGGGGGTTGAGAATGGGTGGGGCGAGGAATGGAGGATTGCTGACCTGTATTACCGAACGCCAGCTGCTCACATTGTTGGCGACATATATCCCATCCACCGCCCAACGCCCATCATTACCACCCACGCCCAACACCATCCACCCCATATACACCGCCCATACCCCAACCCCACTCCTATTGCCCTGTCCCCAACCCTCAAAGCACACCCATAACCCCATACCCCCACCCCACCCCACACCCAATCCCCCCCTCTTCCAGGCTACATCCGGCGCTACACGCCTGCCAACGGCTCCCTCACCGCCGGCCGCCTGTTCCAGCTGCCCAACATTCGGCCCCCGGCTCGCGGCCTGCCCAGCGTGGTCACCATCACGGTGCGGCCATGGGGGAGAGCGGGGAGGGGGGCGGGGGAAAGAGGGGGAAGCGGGGAGGGGGGAAAAGAGGGGGGAGCGGGGAGGGGGAAGGGAAACGTGTGTGTATGTGGGCGTGGGCGTGCGGCATGCCCAGCGTGGTCACCATCACGGTGCGGGGGGACGAGGGAAAAAGGGGGGAGAAGGAAGGGGAAGCGGGGAGGGGGAAAGAGGGGGTTTGTGTGTGTTTATGACGTGGGGACGAGGGGAAATGAGGGGGGAAAGAGGGAAAGCGGGGAGGGGGAAAAGAGGGGGTTTGTGTGTGTTTATGACGGGGGAGGACGAGGGGAAAAGAGGGGGGAAAGAGGTGGGAGGGGAAGGGGGAAGTGGAAACGTGTCCGTGTCAACACCCCAATACCCAACCCCCACCCCAGGTGCGCTCCTCCGCTGACCCATACCTCACCTACCTGTGGCTCACTGGAGGAAGCGGCTGGCTCGGGACGCCCAAGGTGAGGGGGGGAAGGGTTTGTAAAATACCAGCCCAAACTAAAAACAAAACCAACAAAAACGAGCGGACTGCGGGGGAGAGGAGGGGAATGGCGGGGCGTGTGTGTGCTTGGGAGGGTTGTGCGCGCGTGCGGGGGTGGTTGTGCTGTTTGTGTTTGGGAGGGGGGCGCGTGTGCGTGCTGTGTGTGTTTTTGAGCGGCGGCGCGCGCGTGTGTGCTTGGGAAGGGGCCATGTGGGGTGGCGTGTTCACGTGTATGCGTGACCGGTCGAAGGCAAGCGGGCTGGGGCTGGGTCCTGGGTTTCTGGCTCGCGCCCGAACCCCGTTCTCGCAACCACCCCCGCCCCCACAGAGTACGCTGGTGGCCAGCGGTGTGGTCATCTTGGTGGTGGGCGTGATCGGCACCTTGGCCTGGTTCTGCTTCGGGTATTACTGTGAGTTAATTTGTCTTGTGCAAGTTATGTTTTACACTGGGGCTTCGGGATGTTAAACAGGGATTTTGCATGGTTTCGAGTACAACATGCATACCCGCCCGCACCCGCCCACTCTGCTTGTCATACCTGCACCCCTGCCAACCAGCTCACGCCACCTTGACATATGACCATACACACTTTGGTATAAACCACACATTCACAAACCCAACCGGTGCAAACACATACAGCCCCGTCGCGTTCCTGCATCGCCCAAACTGTCGTTGCACAAAATGTTTTCCTTGTGCTTTCTAACACGCACACGCAGCCTGGCGCATGCTGTTTGCGCGCAACCGGCCCCGGGAGCGACCTGAGGGCGCGGTGGAGGCGGCGGCGTGGGACATGGCCAACAGGTGAGGCCGGGGCTGGGGTGGGGTTGTCAATATCAGCCCAAACTAAACCAAACCCAATGCAATAGAGCGAGGAGGAGAGCGTGGTCGATGCTTGACAACGGAGTGGGACGCCCGTTTTCCTCTTATTTGCCACTAGACGCCTATTGTTCACCGCTCAACCCCAGCCTCATTGCGCTAGCTACCCTCCTGGGACCTCTCCACCCCTCCACCCGCCAACACCCCTGCAGGTTCGGCGGGCAGTACGCCCCCGCCCTGGGCGTGCCCGTGGGTCACGACGGCATGCCAACCGCCCAACCGCTGTACGTCTCCGCATCTGCGCCCGCCACTGGACAGCCCGCGTACGGCACGCCGTACGGCCAACCGCCGGATCCGTACCACCAGATGCCCGGCTACCCAGCAGCGGCCCCCGGTGGCGGCGCCGCCTACCCGCCGTACGGCGGCGGTTATAACCCTGCTGGCGGTTATCCGGGCGCAGGCGGTTATCCGGGCCATCCGCCGCCGGGCAGCAATGTGGAGATGACACAATACGGCAGCGGTGACGCCGCCGCCGCCGGCCATCCGCCGTACACTGGGTATCCGCCGCCCGGAGGCGGCTATCCACAGTCGTACCCGCCGGGGCAGCCGTACCCGGGTTATTCGGGGCAGCCGCCGCCGCCAGTGCCGACGACCAGTGGCGGCGGCGGCGGCGGCGGCGCTGGCGGTCCTGACGTGGGCGCTACAGCCAGCTACGCCTATCCAGCCGCCGGCGCCTACCCCTACCCCTACGGCTACCCCCCGGCGCCGCCGCCGGCGCCGGGCGCTGCTACAGCCGTTGGCGGCGGCTTCGGCGGTGCCGCCGGCACGGCAGTAGCATCGGGGCTCCCGGCCAGCACCGGCGCCAGTGCCGGCGAGGTCGGCAGTAGCAGCAGTGCCTTTGGCGCTGCTACAGCCGGCCCGGCGGCTGTAGCAGCCGCTGGCGGCGGCGGCGCTGACAATGACGACGATGACGGCAGTAGCGCGGCGGCCGCCGGCGGCGGACGTGGCCGCGGGAAGCGCGGTGGCAAGGGGAAGGGAAAAGGCGGCGGCGACTCTGGACTGGATGACGGGCCGTTGCTGGCGGGGGCGGGTGATTCCAGCAGTGGCCCCGCGGGAGGCGGCGGCAGCAGCAGCAGCGCTGGCGCGGCGGGTCCCAGGGGCAAGGGCCGATAGCCGTTGGCGGCCCGTGGCTGGTGTTTAGGGAGGGAAGGCGGAAGGAGTTGCAAGAGAAGGCGATTCCCGCTTTGCGCGGTCGCGCTACACGCGACCTTACTTTGCACCTTCTACCAATGACCGTGGTTGTATCTTGTATAACTGGTATTAGATTGCGCCATGCTTAAGGGCAACAGCGCGCTAGAAAGGAGATTGGGCGCTCACAGTGCCCAACGTACGTTTGGCTGGGCCCTGGACGGGCTTAAGCAACGCTTCTGAGTAATGCACACTCGACAATGCAATAACTTCATTCTGCAATCAGCGAAGGAGGCTAGGAGCAGGAGCGCCAACAAAGCGCTTGCCGAATCGCGAGTTGTCCCATCCCGCGCGCGACCCTCCCCCTGGCTCGTCTCCTGGAATCGCAAAGCAGGAATAAAGAAGCTGCCAATCACTTTATAGCTATTCACACCATCCACCGGACGAACCAATACCGCCAAGCTTGCAGCTCTAGCGTTTCAACCGGGACTGGTCACAGACTGCATTCACTGTGTCGCATTTCTATCCTCAAATGCCTGGTCACCTGACCGTTGGCGATGGTCTGGCACTCATGGGCGTTAGCCTTGGCCTGGGCATCGGCCTGGGCTTTGGCCTGGGCTTCGGCGCTTTGGGCAAGGGCATTCAACGCGGGCTGTGCCACATTGGCGACAGCATTCAGAGCTTGGGGCGGCGGGGCGCAGATCGGCGGCGCACGCCTGGCGCACCGGACGCTGCACAGCAGCAGCAGGACGTAAGCGTGCGTACGTAGATTATTCACTTTTTGCTTTTTGAAAGCCCGCCGCAAGCTTACCAAGCTGCTCTTTCCGCTGAATTGTATCACATGATTTTCATTGCACTAATTGCACTGCAGGCCCAAACGCGGCCCTGAAAAGATGCCATGCGCGCGCCGTGAAAGCGCCTCGAAGAGCAGCAGGTGGCCGGGACGTACGGCGGTGCCACGTGCGGAGTAACCACCGCGGCCGCAGTAGCCGCAGTGATCCTTTAGACAGCTGCACAACGTCATGCGCCACTTGTTTACACATGCATCCTGTTCACCCATGCAGCATCACATGGAGACGACCGGATATGGATGGGTTGGAAGCTCGCAGGCTGAGCGGCAGGGGTGCTGAGCGGCGGGTGGAGGACGCGTGTGTGCGCGGTGAGGGTTGTGTATGTACGTTGGGCCAGCTGCTGATGGCTGAGGGTACACCTAGCTAGATAGTACTGACTGACGGTACGGTAGTAGCTCGTGCAGTGTAACATACTGCATGCACTTCAGTACTGTACTGTGCTGATGAGTGCGTGATGAGTTGTCATCATCACTTCATCAGGCGCTGGCCATGGGTAGTATCCCTGCTGTAGGCCTCATCATGAGAGCTGTTGTGCCGGGGTAGACATGGTTTTGCGTCCCCGGATGACACGTGGACCATGTGGATCGGCGCGGGTCAGGCGTGTCACGCACGCCTGGGGAAGCAGCTAGTATGGCGGGCTTTGGCAGGCTATGGCTGCTAAATCAGGTCCAGAAGAATGTGACGGTGCTAGTCTCTGAGACTGCGCATGGCTGGGGAGCCTCACAAATGGTTCGTTGGCATCGGGAGGTCGGGAGCTCGGGAGCTCGGGTCGAGGAATGGTGTGGGGGTTTGCGAAGCCTGCCGCCGACACGCAACTCATCTTACTGTGCATTTAATATGTATGACTACGCTTCTTTTTGTACTCATATTCATCACTGTGATTTATCCGCTTACCTCCTCTGCAGTCTTGGAGCATACTGACATACCTACCGCTTGAGCGACCGAGGGCGTCAGCCTAGCTTCGCGTTTTGCATTATGACAGACGTTTTGGCAAAGCCATGAACATGATTTAGGCATCCATATTCACAGCCAACACTGGGCTGCCTGGACTTCTGGCAAAATGGCAGGCTTGCTCGGCGAGCTCGGCGACGCGGCGGGAGGCGACAGCGAAAGCCAGACAACCTGGCGTGACCTGCCAGATCACTTGATGGAGGTCAGCGGCTTTGTTGGATCCGCGTAGCTGTCCCGCCAAATCCTCGTGCCCCCGTGCCCCAAAGCACAAGCTCCTTGCCGCTCCCGGTCCCTTAGCCTCCACGCTGCCGATCGGCGCCCCACTGCTCTGTCCTGTTAGCTCCAATCATCCAGCTCGGGTTGGGTCCGCTCCCATGTAGCACCCAATTCAACCGCTCCCATGTACAGCACTCACACGACCGTTGCAGTACCGTATGCTCGTGTTACATGCCGTTGCTCCCCCCTGCTCCCTCCTGTCTAACCCACCGTCCTGCTTGCACCACAACACACCGCCCCACACCGTTATGCAGTTATGCGTTTGCTGCTATTGCTATACCTGCTGCTTGCAACCCACAGGCGGTGGGGGGCCACGTGTTCGGACACGACTTCCTGGCTGCGAGGCTGGTCAGCCGCGCCTGGCGTCGCGCGTTGTCGCCCGTCACGCGGACCATAAAGGTACCGTACAAGCCCAGTGCTGGTTTCTGTGGCTGTGGCTGTGTAGGGATCAAGGCTATGGCTATACCCGTGACTGTGCGGGGATTGGGGCTGTGCGCGTGTTTTTGTTGGGGTTCCAGGGCAGGGGCAGGGGCAGGGGCAGGGGCAGGGGCAGGGGCAGGGGCAGGGGCAGGGGCAGGGGCAGGGGCAGGGGCAGGGGCAGGGGCAGGGGCAGGGGCAGGGGCAGGGGCAGGGGCAGGGGCAGGGGCAGGGGCAGGGGCAGGGGCAGGGGCTGAGGCAGGGGCTGAGGCAGCAGGGGCAGGGGCAGGGGCAGGGGCAGGGGCAGGGGCAGGGGCAGGGGCAGGGGCAGGGGCAGGGGCAGGGGCAGGGGCAGGGGCAGGGGCAGGGGCAGGGGCAGGGGCAGGGGCAGGGGCTGCGGCAGCAGGGGCAGGGGCTGCGGCAGCAGGGGCAGGGGCTGCGGCAGCAGGGGCAGGGGCAGGGGCAGGGGCAGGGGCAGGTGGATGTTCCAGCAGGGACAGGGGGCCCAGCCGCGGGGGGCTCACAAGGGGGGTTGTAAATACCGCCCGAACTAAATCAAAACCAACGAAAACGAGCGGAGCACAGGCAGAGGCGTTAGTTGTAAGCGACAAGGGGAGGGGAAGCATGCACGCACGCCGGCAGCAGAGGCCGCACCGTCTCCTTTTTTGAAATCCTCACTAGTCCCGACCCACCGCCTGCCCCCTGCCCTCTTGTTATTCATTCATGAGTGTTTCAATGCCCCCCCCCCTGCATCCCCACAGGTTCACCTGCACCACCCGCGGCCCGACCCCGGTGCGCAGCTAGCCGCCGTGCAGACCGCCTTCCCCAGGTGCGTGCGTGTGTGTGGTGTAGGCGGTGGGTGGTGGTGGGTGAGAGTAGCGGGGGTGTACAGTATGTTTGGGTGAGCTGGGCGGGGGATGTGGGTGAGCGTGGCGGGGGATGTGGGTTGGGCGGGTGGGTGTGGGTTAGAGCGGCAGATGTTGGGCCGGGTTGGGCGGGTGTGTGTGGGCCGGGTTGGGCGGGTGTGTGTGGGCCGCGCCCCCCCCTTTCCCATCCCCACCACCAGCAGCCAATCCCCGCCAAACGACACACACACACTATGCATGGTCAACAGCACAGACCAACCCACCAAACTGCCAAGCCGCCAAACTGTCAAACTGCCAAGCCGCCAACCGCCAACTGCCACACACGCAGGGCGAACCGCCTGATGCTGTACGTGGATGCGAACAGCAGCCGCGACCAGGCGGACGTGCGGGTGGGTTCGTTGGAGGTGGTTGGGATTGGGGTGGTTGAGATTGGGATTTTGGGCTGCGGTAGTGGAGTGCTGGGTTTGGTTGTGTTTGCATTTGGGTGGTGGGATTGGATGTGGGAGGTTTTACTCGCTTGACGTGCGTTTGGGAGAGCGGCTGCGTGGCTGCGGTGCGGAGGTGCGAACTGGTGAGTTGGTAGACCCGCTACATATGTAGGTGGGAGCGCAATTGCCTTGCTGAAACAGCGGTGTGTGTCTTCACCGCGCTTTTCCCGCTTGGCATCGGACCCTGCAGCCCCACGCTCCATTCTGAGTGGCGTTTTGTAATGTTCATTAACTTCGGTCACTTCGGTTACTTCGGTTACGCCACCACGATGCCCTCACTCCCTCACTCCCTCACGCGCGCACACCCGCAGGCCAACTGCCTCGCAACGCTGAAAGCCGCCGCCGACACCAACCGCACCACCAACCCCCAACAGCCGCCGCAACCGCCGCCACAACCGCCGCCGCCGCCCCAGTCGCAGCAACAGCCACAGCCACAGCCACAGCCACAGCCACAGCAACAGCAACAGCAACAGCCACAGCCGCAGCCACAGCCACAGTCACAACATCAACAGCAACAGCAAACTGCAACCGCCGGGGGCGGCGCCGCCAGGGCAGCAGCCGCAGCCGAAGCCCCAGCGGGGCCTCCCGCGTCGCCGCCGCGGACGGCGTCGCCCCCCGGACCGGAGGTGGCAGCCGCGTCGGCGGGCGCGGCAGCAGCCGCATTTGCATCGGCCACGACCAAATGGAAACCCGACAGCAGCACTGGCACAGGAGGCCCTATTACTACTGGCGGCGTTGCTACTGCTACTGGCGGCGGCGCCGGCGGCGTCGGCGGTGGTGGTGGCGTCGGCGGCGTCGGCGGAAGTGACGGCGGAAGCGACGGTGGTGGCGGCGGCGGTAGCGGCAGTAACGGCGGCGGCGGCGGCGGCGGCGGCGCTCTGGCCTGGTCACACCTGGGGCTCACCATGTCTGCTAGTGTGCTGCCGCTGAACCGCGACGCGCCCCCCTGGGACGGCGTGTGCGGCCGGCTGGCCGCCAGTGGGGCCTGGGTGGGCCGGCAGGTGGGTGGTGGGTGGGTGTGGAAGGTGGGGGAGAGGGAAGGTAAATGTCGGGTGGGCGGGCGGGCCGGCAGGTTAGGCAGGTAGGGAAAGGGCGGGTGGGGGGAGAGGGAAGGTTGAGGGCCTGAGGAGCGGCTGGGGGGGCGGGGGGTTGCGCTGCGCTGGCGCCTGCTGTGTGAGCGATGCCCCCGGGCGGGGCTGCAGTCCCTTAACCCAACGAACACGCGATTAGCCTTTTTTCACTTCCTGCGCCCCACAATCATGCAATAAATTCCTGAGCCGTTTTCCCGTGCCATTTTCCCTTGTTCCATTGTTTTTTATTTATCCCTTGCATGTACAAACAAAAAAACACTCTCGCGCAGCTGTCCGCGGCGTTGTGCGAAGCCAAGCCACACCTCTCCCGCCTGCGCGACCTGTCCTCCCTCGAGCTCACCACCGACGTCGACACGTTCAACATCGCTGCGGGCTTGTTGGCGGCGTCGCCCCTTGCTGCCAAGCTGACCGAGTTCAAGTACACTCGCGCCGAGGGCTGCGGCGGCCGGGGAGGAGGAGGAGGCGGCGGTGGAGGCATCGCGGTTGCACTGGGGCTGGGGCTGGGGCTGGGGATGGGGCTGGGGCTTGGCGGCAGGGCGGGCGCGGCGGCAGCGGCGGCGGCGGGGGTGGCGTCGGTCGGCCGGCTGACGGGTCTCAAGAGCCTCAGCCTGCACATGGGTGAGTGCGCTGGGGTTCTGTGTGTTTGTATGTATGTGTGTGTGTGTGTGTGTGTGTGTGTGTGTGTGTGTGTGTGTGTGTGTGTGTGTGTGTGTGTGTGTGTGTGTGTGTGTGTGTGTGTGGTGTGTCTGTCTGTCTGTGTGTGTGTGTGTGAATGTGTATGTGGGTGTGTGTGGGTCTGTGTGTATGTGGGTGTGTGTACAAGTGTTTTGTGTATGTTGGGTGTCTTGAGGTTTGAGTTTCGGGGTCTGTGTAGGAGTGCTGTGGGGGAGGACCAGGCATATGGGTGTATGCAGTAATTATGCAGCACGTAATGAGCTTGCGCCTTTTGTTTGTCACCCACCCCCTTTACTTCAATAATCATAAACACAACTCCCGTGCCGCAACCGCACACCCGCAGGCCTGCACGGCGGCCTGGCCCCCACCCTGGCTCTCCTCACTGCCCTCACCTCCCTCGAGCTGACGCACCAGGGGGAGGGGCTGGCGGCCGTGCCGGCGGGCGGCGAGTGGCCGCTGCTGGCACTGGCGGGCGGGCCGGCAGGGGAAGGAGGAGGAGGAGGAGGGGGCGGAGGAGGAGGGGGCGGAGGAGGAGGGGGCGGGGGAGGCGGGGGTGGTGATGGCGGCGGCGCGTGGCGGAGCGGGCGGGTGGCGGCGGGGCTGGTGTCTCTCAAGCTCAAGTGAGTGCGCGTGTGTGTACTGAGTCGCTTGAGCGTGTGTGAACGGCCCAACGGCATGGGGACTCTTGGGGATGTGGCAGCCACCCGCCACCGGGGAACTCTGTTGCTCATTGTGCGTGGGTGCCGCTCCTTTCTGGTTGCACGCCTTCCTGGCTGAATCATGGCACGCCTTCCTCATTGCATGCCTTCCTTGTTGCATGCCTTCCTTGTTGCACGCGTGCCTCATTGCACGCGTTCCTTATTATTGCACGCGATCCTAATTGTTCCATGTTTGCAATTGCCTTCCTGATTGAAACCACGCAGGTACGTCGCGTTGGCCGACCCCGGCTGCCTCACCGCCCTCACCTGCCTCACCCACCTCGAGATGACCCTGCCCGGCTACTTCTTCCAGCCAGGGGAGGGCGAGGAGGAGGAGGAGGAGGCAGAGGAGGAGGAGGAGGAAGAGGAGGAGGAAGAGGAGGAGGAGGAGGAGGAGGAGGAAGAGGCGGAGGTGGAAGAGGAAGAGGAGGAGGAGGCAGAAGAGGAGGAGGAGGAGGAGGAGGAGGAGGAGGAGGAGGATGTGTTGATGGCCGACCCGGCGCCGGGACAACAGGTGAGTGGTGTGGTGGGGGAGCGCGGGTCTGGGATTCGTGAAAGGGGAAGTTCAGCGTTGCGGTGCGAGGGAGGGAGGTGGCGAGGGAAAGGGAAGCCGTACAGGCAGCTTTGGTTGGGAGATATAACAGATGCGGCCGGGGCCCGGGCCGGGGACGGGCCTGGGATGGGTTTTTCCACGTCCCAGCTCATGCGGGATCCTAGCCCTCCCTCGACCCCACTGGCTGACACGCACATGCATACCCCACTGCTGCAGCAACAGCCTCCGCAGCTGCAGCCGCCGGCACCACAGCTGCAGCCCGCGCTGCAGGCGCAGCCGCCGCACCGGCTGGCAGCGCTACAGCCCCCACAGCCGCTACAGCCGGACCCATGGCTCCTGCATGTTCCACATCCGGCGCCGCCACTGCACCCTTGGCCAGACCCGCTGCCGCAGCAGCACCCGCTACTGCCGCAGCAGCACCCGCTACTGCCGCAGCAGCACCCGCTACTGCCGCAGCAGCACCCGCTACTGCCGCAGCAGCACCCGCTACTGCCGCAGCAGCACCCGCTACTGCCGCAGCAGCACCCGCTACTGCCGCAGCAGCACCCGCTACTGCCGCAGCAGCACCTGCTACTGCCGCAGCCGCGCCGGCCAGAGTCGATGCGGGAAGATTCGGCACAGTGGGTGGCAAGCATGGTGCGGGCGGCGCAGGCATCGCTGTCAGGCGGGCTGTCGGCGCAGGGGCAGGCGTTGGGGGCAGCGGCTGGTGCGACCGCCGGCAGCGCAGCGGGCGCGGCATCGGGTGCAGCGGTGGGGAAGCATGGGAGGGGTTTGACAGCAGCGGAGCGGGCGGAGGCGGACCGGCACTATGAGGGCCTCCGCGCTATCATGGGATCTCGGATGCCGCTGCGGGTGCCGCATAGGCGCGAGGAGGAGGAGTTGGAGGAGGAGGAGGCGGAGGAGGAGGAGGAGGAAGAAGAGGAGGAAGAGGAGGAAGAGGAGGAAGAGGAGGAGGAGGAGGCGAAGGACCTCGACCAGCAGGGGCGGCACTGGCACGTGGGGCCACCGGCAGCACGGCCGGGGCCGCAATTCCCGCGGCGCCAGCAGCCGTACAAGCAGCAGCGGCAGTACAAACAGCAGGCGCAGTACAAACAGCGGCTGCTGTACACGCGGCAGCGGCAGCTGTACAAGCAGTTGCGGCAGTACAAGCAGCACGCGCAGTACAAACAGCAGGCGCAGTACAAGCAGCTGCGGCATTACAACCAGCCGCGGCAGCCGTACAAGCAGCGGCGGCAGTACAAACAGCAGCGGCAACAGCAGCTGCTGCGGCAGGGGCCACCACTACAGCCGCCGCCGCAGGCGGCGCTACAGCCACCGCTACAGCCACAGCCATCGCTACAGCCACAGCCGCCGCTACAGCCACAGCCGCTGCTACAGCCGCCGCGGCTACAGCAGCCACCGCGGCTACAGCCGCTACAGCCGCCGCGGCTACAGCAACCGGCGCCAGGGGGGCTGGCGGTGGCGCGGACGGTAGCAGCGGCGGAGCAGTTGGTGGCGGCGATGATGCCGCCGTTACCTGCGGAGCAGATGAAGCCGCTCGCAGCGGCTTTGCCGGCGCCGCTGCTGCTGCCGGCGTGCCTCGAGGCACCGCACCCGTACCCGTACACGCACCGGTACCCGTACCCGTACCCCTTCCTGCCAGCGGGTGCAGCAGCAGCAGCAGCAGCCGCAGCTGCGGGCGCAGCGGGCGCCACAGCCCCCACGGCCGCCACAGCCGCCGCAACTGCCGCAGCCGCCGCAACAACAGCAACCGCCGCAGCCGCCGCAACTGCCGCAACTGCCGCAACTGCCGCAACTGCAACAACTGCCGCAACTGCCGCAACTGCCGCAACCGCCGCAACCGCCGCAACCGCCGCGGGTGAGGGCCCCGCCGGCCGCCAGTTGGGCATCGTGGCCGCTGCTGTTGCTGCTGCTGATGCTGATGCTGCTGCTGATGCTGATGCTGATGATGATGATGATGCTTCCGCCGCCGCCGCCGCTTTTGGTGGCGATGCCGGCAGAGGCGCGCGCCTTGATGGTGGCGCTGCGGTGGCGGAGCTGGAGGAGGTGGGGGAGGAGGAGCCGGAGCAGCTGGAGGGCGCTGTCGGTGACGCCGGCGGGAGGGAGGAGCAGCCGGAGCCGGAGGGTGCTAGCGGTGGCGGTGGTGATGAGGGCGGGAGTGGCAGCGGTCGTGCGGGCGGCGCTGGCGGCAGCGCCGGTGTCGGTGCGGAGCACCCGGCCGCGTGGCAGCAGGGGGCGCAGGAGGCGCTGGGGCGTGGGGAGGAGGGGGTGGAGGAGGAGGGGGCGGAGGAGGGGGCGGCGGAAGAGGAGGGGGCGCCCTTTGACCAGGACCCCGCTCATGAAGGGGAGGATGAAGGCGAAGAGGAGGACGAGGAGGAGGAGGAGGAAGCGGAGGAGGACGAGGACGAGGAGGAGGAGGACGAGGGCCCGACAGAGGAGGAGCTGGCGGCGGCGGCGGCCCACGACGCAGCCGCCAGTGCGCGCCTGTGGGCGGCGCTGGCGCGACTGCCGGCGTTGAAGAGCCTCAACGTCAATGCCTGGCAGGAGGTGGGCGCGGGGCGGCGAGGGAGGGAGGGAGGGAGGGAGGGAGGGAGGGGAGGGAGGGAGGTTGTAAATGCCAGCCCAAACTTAACCAAACCATGAGGGGGTAGCCGTTCACGGAGAACGGAGTAACTACGGATCACGAGGTTGCAAGAGTGATTAAGTCGAACGCATTTGTGAGATGAAACGATACTAATAAAACGCTGGGAACAGGATACAAGCAGGGGATCAGGGGACAGGTGGGGAAGGGAGGTAGTCGTTCATGGAGAAGATCTGTGCGAGATGAAAACGGGGGTTGTCAAGGGGGGAAGGGAGGGAGGCTGTTGCGCGCACTTGTCCGTATGCATTGGTTTCCGTGCCGCAACGCTCAGCCCAACCACCGCACGTAACTGCAATACCTGAACGTTTCGTCTCGCGTTTTCGTTTCTTCCTTGTGCCTGTCTGCCTCATACGACCCATAACATTGCGACAGGCACATCTCGTGGGCACATCTGTTCAATGTTTCAACCACGATATTTGTTTGCTATCGTAAATGTGTGAATGCAGGCGCCGCTGGACGACGACCGATTGGGCCTGCTTGCCAAGCTGGTGCTACAGCCCTCGGCCGGTGCTACTGCCGCCGCGGCCGCGCCCGGCCCGCTACAGCCTGCTCCCGGCGCGGCGGCGGCCGCGGCAGTAGCAGCAGCCTGGGCTGGAGGCGGTGGCGCCCACCCCCAACAGCACCCGCAACCGCAGCAGCAACCGCAGCAGCCGGGGCAGCTGCAGCAGCAGCAGCAGCAGCAGCAGCAGCAGCAGCAGCAGCAGCAGCAGCAGCAGCAACCGCTCAAAGACTTGGTTTCTCTGGGGCTTCTGCTGCATGTAAGTATCAGACGGCTATCACCCAACTGTGTTTGTCATCATGGTTTGTTAGAGGCAAGCCGGCTATTGGTGTTTACATGTTCATGCGTGCGTCTCCTACGTGTTCGCATGCTTGCTTGCTCGTTCGCATGCTCTTGGTGCCGAGCTCGTGTTCCAAGCTCCCCACACCGCGCCCAATGCGCAACCCCTCCACTGGCCAAAATGACTTCCTGCGCCGGTCCTGCACACGCACACGTGCATGCACAGTCACACACACACACACACACACACACACACACACACACACACACACACACACACACACACACACACACACACACACACACACACACACACACACACACACACACACACACACACACACACACACACACACACACACACACACAGGCCTCCTCCGCCGCCTCCCACCTACACTGTCTGGCGCCGATGGGGCCCACCCTCAAGGAGCTGACGCTGGTGGTGGCGCCCACCAAGGTGTGTGTGAAGGGTGGGGGTTGGGGTTGGGGAAGGAGAGGGTGTTGGGGTTGGGGCGGGGGCGGGGTTGGGGGCGGGGTTGGAAGCGGGGTTGGGGGGTTGGGG
>NC_057018.1:368091-403609 GCF_000002595.2 Chlamydomonas reinhardtii | reverse complement strand
GGGTGGCAACGAGGCTGAAGCTTCTGACTCCTTCACCTGCTCTTTAACGCACGCAAGTAATTATCGTTTTGTTTATTTCTGTTCCACAGCCTTGTCGCGGCTGGAGGAGTTGGAGCTGTGGAACGTGTACGGCAGTGACTGGGCGGCGGAGGTGGACGTGGCGCCGCTGGGAGGGCTGACACGCCTGAGGTGCGTGTGTGTGTCAGAGAGCACAAGGAAAACATTGCGCAAAGACAGTGTATGCAATGCAGCAAAGCGACGGTTGTGTGTGTGGGGGGTGGGTGGGTGTGGGTGTGGGTGCGCGCGCGCGCGTCACGTGTGCGGCACGTCGCCACTCCACCCCACCCCAGTCCACCCCAGTCCACAGCGCAGCGTTAGGAAAGAAGGAATCTCCCTTGGCGGAAATAATGTCAACAAAAGAGATGGCATGGCTAAGTGGGAGCAGGGTTTCACACAGCATCCGTGCATGCGTCACCCCACCTCGCACAGTCCACCACAGTCCTCGGAGTCAGGGTAGTGAACCCACAGCAAGCCCGCGTCCCAAGTTGCTTTACGGCATGCCAACAGGTTGTGACTGCGTGGCTAAGTGCGTGCGTCAAAACAGGACACGCAGCGCGCGCTTTGCGGGTTCCTTCAGCGAAGGCCAGGACCGCATTGTTAACTAGCAGAAGAAGAGTTCCACATCCTGCATCTACTGCATCTATCCAGCTCTTGTAGCAATCTAACTAAGTCAGTTACCCCTTCGGCACCTGAACACCAACAACGGCAACCCTGCATGCGTGCACGCCCAAGCAACCCCTGCCTATCCACGTCCATCGCCAACCGCGCCGCACCAACGCGCACACACACAGCCACACACACGCACACACAGACACACACACACACACACACACACACACACACACACACACACACACACACACACACACACACACACACACACACACACACACACACACACACACACACACACACACACACACACACACACACACACGCACACACACACGAAACACACACAAACACATACACACACACACAGACACACACACACACACACGCACACACACACACACACACACACACACACACACACACACACACACAGGTCGCTGAAGATGGAGGCGCTGCGGCCACACATGGCCTACCGCGTGCGGCGGGTGATGCAGGCGGCCGTGCCCTACTGCAAGGTGGGGGGTGGGGGCCGGTCCACTCAGTGGGGTCATGTTTTCTTTTGGGTGGGCTGGTGGCTGCTTGCTGGGGGATGCTTGCTGGTGACTGGGTGACCACACAAGTTGTGCGTGAACCACATACATTCCCAAGTTGTGGGTGGGTGTGAGGTGCTTGTCTCGCAAGGCTTAGGGTGGGCGGCTGGGCGACACCCGGTGTGGGTGTATACCTGCATTGGGGTCTTTGTGACGCAGACACCCGCTTGCCACCCCCTCCCTCGTTTTAAGCTTGGTTTGGTTTAGTTTGGGCTGCTGGTAACTAACTTTGGGCTGCTGGGAACTACAAGCCTTCCTGCGGTTCTTGCACGCCAAGCCCTCCTCCACCTCCTAACTACCAGCGCCAGCACCAGCCTCCCCCCCCCGCTCGTGATGTGCCTGCATCATCGCCCGTGCATTTCACGTGCCTGTCCCGTGCCTGTCCCGTGCCTGTCCCGCGCCTGTCCCGTGCCTATCCGAGGTCGGTCACCTGTAATCACCCTCTTACATACCCTATGCCCCTCCCGCTATCCTCCTCATCCTCTTCCCCCTCCCCCGATACACACACACACACACGCACACACACACACACACACACACAAACACACGTTTTGTTTCTAATCCCCAACCACACACACACACACACACACACACACACACACACGCACGCCAACACACACCAACCCGCCCCCCGCCTGACCCCCTTTCCCCCCTGCACAGCTGCGCCTGGTTGCAGACAACGAGATGCCGGAGGGGCCCGTGGGCCTGCACCCGCTGCACCTGGGAGCAGCAGGAGGAGGAGGAGGAGCAGGAGGAGGAGGAGCAGCAGGAGGAGGAGGAGCAGGAGGAGGAGGAGGAGCAGGAGGAGGAGGCGGAGGAGGCGGAGGAGGAGGAGGAGGAGGAGGAGGAGGAGGAGGAGGCGGAGGAGGAGGAGGTGTGGGAGGCGGCGGGATGGGTCTGCTGTTCCCCTTGCCGCTGCACCTGATCTTCGGTGGAGGCTACCCGCCGTGATGACAAGCTAAATTGTGGCATGAGTGTTAGACAACACGAGATGTATAGCTAGGGGACACGCAGATTGTGTAATGTGAAATGCTTGAGCGGTTGCGCGCACGGTGGCATGCATGGGAGTGTGCAAGAGGGGGGGGGGGAAAGAGGGGAGGAGCGAGGGGAGGGGTCTGGGGTATGGGACAGGGCGGACAGGCCCGACAGGCAGGGCGGGGCGGTGTGTGGTGCAAGCCCAGGCAGGGAAGTGTCATTGCACGCACGCGAGAAGGCTCAGGGGTGTGACGACAGGGACGTGCGTGTGGTTTGACAGCTGGGGAATGGGGGCAGTGGCGAACGTGCAATGTACGGTATGGGTCACAAAAAACAAACCATTAGACCGCTGGCGGGAACGAAGCTCTTGTACATTACGAAGGTGGCACGGTAGCTGTGTTGGAGGTTGAAAGTATGTGTGGAAAGGCAAGGCACGGATGGCAGCAGACGTGTGAATGTTAGTTTATAACACCTTGGCCATACATGCATGGTAGCCCCAAGCAAGGTCCGTGCCTCGTTCCCCATAGGGACAGATGTGAAGCCATCGTCCGTATACCGTTTTGCAGAATTGCAGTCAGCAGTCTTCCCTGCTGATGCTGCGAGGCTCAGCCGCTCAGCCCATATTCCAGCTGTACAAAGCTGACACCCCTTGTTTCGGCGCTCTGTCTACGCTGCTTGGGGCCGCGGCGCAAAACTGAAAATCCATAACTCCGCAAGTTCAGTAGGCAAGGCATTGGTGTTGCGAGCGCGACCAGTGATGAGAGATTGAGAGGTGCGTGAGACGGAACGCCGAGACACCTGGCACGGGAAGCAAGTGCGTGGCTGAGTCCCTAGAAACAAGACGCCCAGCTGGCTGCAGCCCAAATGCTGTTGATCGATCCCGAGAAACTAACATGTTGCACATATTGATGTACGACACATGGACATACGTCGCCGCCGCGCAATCAATGCATGGATGGAGCGGCAGGTAGGGCCCGGGCGGGGCACAGGGTGAACTTTGATCAGTAGTGCAGTCTGCGATAGTCACACCGCCGCTGACACCTAACCTGGTGGACCCACTCAGTCCGTGTGCATGCTGCCACCCGCTGCTGGCAGCAGATAGCCCCAACAGCATGCCCGGCAGCTCGTCTGCACCATCAATGCTTTAATGCGGCCTCCAAAAGCACACATCCAGCCGCCGACATGTTTGCATTGGTGGCTCCACCCAAAAGGCCCAGGCCCACCCAACATATTGCCGTGCTTGCCGATTGCAGTGCCTGCATGCAGCACCTACCGGCACGACGCATTATTTCAGCTGGGGTGCTGCTGCTGCCAACACGAGTACACCACATCCCGGCGGCCAGCAGGGCAAACAACACACACGCACAGCACACACAACGCCTCCGCCGTCCATCCACCCTGACAACCACCTTCTTCTCTTACGTCTTGCCCTTGATGATGACGCACCAGCCGGCGCCACAAACGCCGCATTCAGTCAAGTAAGGTGGCCTTCCATGTGTACCATGTGTCCACGGACACAGCAGCAGGAACAGCCCAACTACATACCCCAGCACCGAGTGCGCGCATGTCTGTCACCCAGCCATGGTGTGCGTGCCGCCGCCAGCGCGAAGGCCCACAGCACAATAACAAACGCAAAGGCTGGTGTGGATCCTGAGCAGGAGTAGTCAGGCGGCCTTGTCCTTGTAGCCTGCCCATGCCGCAACCTCCATCAGCATCTCTCTCATTACGGCGGGGCCGATGTCCTCGTCCCTGGTTTGGCCACCTGTGTGCGTGTTTATTTATAACAAGTACGGTAGGTGGGAAGGCGGCGCACAAAGCTGCAATATAAAGGGCGGGCACGCGGCAAAGCGGCAGCGAGCGAGCAGCTAGAGCAGCAGGCCACCATCCTGCCGCAGCGTTGTGAGGTGAAATGATATGAGTGCACGGCTCCAAGGCATGCATGCACGGCCCCATCCAAATAAGGAACCGGGTGCTTCTGCCTCACCTGAAGTGTCGCGTGGCGGCGGTGCAGCCGTCGCCAGTGCAGCTGCCGCGCGCGCCCGCCGGGCCGCCTCCGCCGCCTCTGCCGCCTCCGCCACTGCAAGCGGAAACATAACCAGTAAAGAAACGTAGGCACTAACACATTCAAAACCGGAAAGTCAGGTATCTAGACACAGGCAGCAGGCCAAACACGCGCAAAGCACCAGCTGATTGCTTGAATCCAAGAGGAGTCACGGCACAGCAGGTATGTTCCATGCCAAAACTTCCAGCCACCCACCGCCTGCAAAGTAAGGGCCCGCCCCTCACATACTGCAGCCTGTGCTGATATGCCATTATTGTGTAAGTTGCATGCCTAATTTGCGCACGGACTATTGCAGCTTCAGGCACCTACCCCGATTGTTGAGTCGCTTGCGATGCGCGGCTAAGTCCGCCTTCGCCTCCGCCACTGCAGTGGCAGCTGCAAGCGTAAACGTCCAACAAAGAAACGCAGGCACGCACTACAAACCGTAAAGGCAGATATCTAGACCCGGGTCGCAGGCCACACGCGCGTGAAGTGCAGCAGTCTGAATAATGAGCCAACATCAAGCAAGGGGAGTCACTACACATACAGCAGGTTCTGGATGGAGGGTCAGGACTTCCACCCGGCTGCAACGCTAGCAACGCGGCGGTCCTCACATACTGCAGCCTCTGCTGATATGCCATTATTGTTTGAGTTGCATATATACCTGATTTGCGCACGGACTAATGCAGCTTCAGGCACCTACCTCGACGGTTGAGTCTCTTGCGATACGCGGCTAAGTCCGCCTTCGCCTCTGCCACTGCAAGTAAGCGCGAACGTGTAACAAAGATTGAAACATAGGGACGCCCACCATCTAAATGAGACCAAGGGGAGTCACGCACGACATACACAGGTTCCGCCGGGTCTGGACTTCCGCCCGCCTGCAAATAAAGGGGCGGCCCCTCATAGACTGCTGCCGCCTCTGCAGATATGCCATTGCGTGAGCAGCCTGCTGGTTTGCTTGCGCAAGGACAGATACAGCTCCGTTTACCCCGAATTTTGTTGCGCGTGCGCTGCGCGGCCAGGGACTCCTTTGCCTCCGCCTCCGCCATTGCCACTGCAAGCAAAAACGCCCAGTTAAGAAACCATAACGCGACGCAGTACCCCGGCTTGCCCCCTGTTACGTCGCGCATGATTTCCAGGCCAGGCAAGACGGGAACTCAACCCCTGATCCCAGCTACCGGCTATAGGCTTATTCCCAACGTCTAGTTCAGCGCGCAGTCGCAGTTGTGCGAACGGGGTGGGAGGGGTAGGAGGGGCGGGACGGGGTGCGGGGCTGGTATCAGGGGAGGGATATGCCCGGACTGCGCGGGGAGGCGCCAGTTTGCGTTTGCGGAAGGCCAAAGAGCGCAGGCGGGCAGGGGTGGGGGCCTGAGAGTTTGCACACGACTTCGCAAAATTGTCACGCACCGTAATCGTATGCACCGTTGCTCTACCGATCGCGATCGGTATAGCAATCAGTTCAATCGAACCGATTGCATGCGCTTCGCACTCGCACATGCTCAAATCTATATGTTTGCCTTGAAGAATATCGCCTACCGTGCATGTCTGGGGAAATGCAAACCCGATTGTGCTATCATACGCGCGCCCACGCCTCCAATCCCGTCGTCTCAAGTCTTACGCATGCATTTAGGTGCTGTATTGTCATAGCGTCCTATAAGTTAAATCAGCTCAACTGGGGACGCCAGCAATGGTCCGGAGGAAATTGTACGGCAGTACAGGCGTGAGTACAGGAGACACGTGCAGGGGAGACTCTCCCATACATGCATGCACATGCATGCGTGCAACCATGATCCATTGCCCCAAGAACGCAGCTTGGCCTGAGATTCGGCACACGTTCTGCATGCATGGGCGGCAACATACTTATATCTACGGTATAGAGGCCAGGGTGTTTTATTTCAAGCCTGTCGATAACAGGAAGGCGGTCTGCAGCGAGCGCACTCAAGTGGGCCCATGCAGCGGGGCAAGCTCGGCGGGGCACGGATGGAGTCATCATGATCACGCACGACATACACAGGTACCGGGTCTGGGTCGGGACTTCCACCTGTCTGCAAATAAAGGGCCCCTCACAGACTGCCGCCTCTGCTGATATGCCATTGTGTAAATTGCCTGATTTGCTTGCGCACGGAAGAGATACAGCTAGCTCCACCTACGTACCCCGAATTTTGTTGAGCGTGCGGTTCGCGGCAAGGGACTCCTCCGCGTCCTTCGCCTCCGCCTCCGCCTTTGCCACTGCAACAAAAGTCCAGTTACAGAACGTAGGCACGCATTACAAACTTAAAGGGCAGGTGCCTCGACACCCGTAGCAGGCCATACAACCACGCGTGTGAAGCAACGCCCAAGGGGACTGGGGAAGGTAGGAGTCACTACACAGATTCCGTGCCGGGACTTCCGCCCGCCCGCATAGGAGCCCTACTGTCGTGCTTCCGGAAACTGCCAGGGCCTGCCGCCGCAGCCGGCGACCGGGCGATAAATCCGAGTGGGCCATCGATGGAACAACGCTTGCTCAGCGAGCCCCGAAGTCCGCACTCACGCTTGTATTGAAGAATCTGAGCCTTGATTGGGTTCACCTGCGTGAGCCGATCAACAAAAGGAACTTCAGTGCCATCGCGAAGGCAAGCCTAGTCTCAATTCAAGCCGCCGCTGCACAACTTGCCGGCGAATTGGTTCCGCAATATTGACGGATGACCAGCTCTCCGCCTCCCGCTTGGCTGCTGGGTGCCCCAGCTACTTCCATGGTTAAAACACACTGCTGCTGGTGAGGGCTCTCAACCTCACACCATAACAACACACAGACCTAGCAGCTTCAATGCGCGCAAACTATATGCGTCGATGTGCAACGTGTAGGTTTGGGCAGAAGTGGCGGTTGCAAGCGTGTCTTTCACGGCGGAAATCCAAGCGCGCGATGCGGGTGAAAAGTCACGACATGTATGGCTACATTGGATGGCGAGCTTTATCCATTAGGGAGGGCAACACGTACGCGCAGGCCGCCTTCATGCGCTGGGCTGCTGATGCAGCGCGGACCGAAGTGAGCGACGCCTGCGTTCTATGTACCAGCCGCGCGGTCACGCCTTGACATCGCATACCGGCATTGGCTGTTGAAAGTCTGAGTCTAGGAATATGCTGCATTCCCCCCCGCTCGGCACCCCGGCGACAGACACGCCAGCGAGGCAGGTCCTGGATACAACCTCGGTCGCACAGCTCGCCCACCACATATTGTGTGTTAGTGCCCTCGGCTTCCCCGCCGCCGCCATCACTGCTCTATCCAGCCCCCACAGCCCCCACAGCATCCGTCCAGTTCGTTTGCACGGCGCCTCCTGTCCCCCTGCGCCCGCACCTTTCCCGCCCCAGCCCTTACGCCCCTCCGCGCAGTGCCCTCAACCTCACTTGGCCACGATTCAGTCTGCCTTGGCCGCCCAGCCGTCCCCGGTGGTCGCGGCCCAGCCGTCCCCGGTGGTCGCCGCCAGCAGCCAGCGTGCAGCGGAAGTAAGGACGAGGCCTGCCTTGCACGCCATGCAGAAGCACGACTGCTGCTGCGGCAGGCCCGCCGTCCACGCCCGGCAGGTATGCCGTCCACGCCTGGCAGGTCCGCCGCACATGCTGGCGGCGGCGGCGGCGTACACTCCTGCTGGCAGGTCCGCCGCACATGCTGGCGGCGGCGGCGGCGTACACTCCTGCTGGCAGGTCCGCCGCACACGCTGGCGGTGGCGGCGGCGTACACTCCTGCTGGCAGGTCCGCCGCACACGCTGGCGGTGGCGGCGGCGTACACTCCTGCTGGCAGGTCCGCCGCACACGCTGGCGGTGGCGGCGGCGTACACTCCTGCTGGCAGGTCCGCCGCACACGCTGGCGGTGGCGGCGGCGTACACTCCTGCTGGCAGGTCCGCCGCACACGCTGGCGGTGGCGGCGGCGTACACTCCTGCTGGCAGGTCCGCCGCACACGCTGGCGGTGGCGGCGGCGTACACTCCTGCTGGCAGGTCCGCCGCACACGCTGGCGGTGGCGGCGGCGTACACTCCTGCTGGCAGGTCCGCCGCACACGCTGGCGGTGGCGGCGGCGTACACTCCTGCTGGCAGGTCCGCCGCACACGCTGGCGGTGGCGGCGGCGTACACTCCTGCTGGCAGGTCCGCCGCACACGCTGGCGGTGGCGGCGGCGTACACTCCTGCTGGCAGGTCCGCCGCACACGCTGGCGGTGGCGGCGGCGTACACTCCTGCTGGCAGGTCCGCCGCACACGCTGGCGGTGGCGGCGGCGTACACTCCTGCTGGCAGGTCCGCCGCACACGCTGGCGGTGGCGGCGGCGTACACTCCTGCTGGCAGGTCCGCCGCACACGCTGGCGGTGGCGGCGGCGTACACTCCTGCTGGCAGGTCCGCCGCACACGCTGGCGGTGGCGGCGGCGTACACTCCTGCTGGCAGGTCCGCCGCACACGCTGGCGGTGGCGGCGGCGTACACTCCTGCTGGCAGGTCCGCCGCACACGCTGGCGGTGGCGGCGGCGTACACTCCTGCTGGCAGGTCCGCCGCACACGCTGGCGGTGGCGGCGGCGTACACTCCTGCTGGCAGGTCCGCCGCACACGCTGGCGGTGGCGGCGGCGTACACTCCTGCTGGCAGGTCCGCCGCACATGCTGGCGGCGGCGGCGGCGTACACTCCTGCTGGCAGGTCCGCCGCACATGCTGGCGGCGGCGGCGGCGTACACTCCTGCTGGCAGGTCCGCCGCACACGCTGGCGGTGGCGGCGGCGTACACTCCTGCTGGCAGGTCCGCCGCACACGCTGGCGGTGGCGGCGGCGTACACTCCTGCTGGCAGGTCCGCCGCACACGCTGGCGGTGGCGGCGGCGTACACTCCTGCTGGCAGGTCCGCCGCACACGCTGGCGGTGGCGGCGGCGTACACTCCTGCTGGCAGGTCCGCCGCACACGCTGGCGGTGGCGGCGGCGTACACTCCTGCTGGCAGGTCCGCCGCACACGCTGGCGGTGGCGGCGGCGTACACTCCTGCTGGCAGGTCCGCCGCACACGCTGGCGGTGGCGGCGGCGTACACTCCTGCTGGCAGGTCCGCCGCACACGCTGGCGGTGGCGGCGGCGTACACTCCTGCTGGCAGGTCCGCCGCACACGCTGGCGGCGGCGGCGGCGTACACTCCTGCTGGCAGGTCCGCCGCACACGCTGGCGGCGGCGGCGGCGTACACTCCTGCTGGCAGGTCCGCCGCACACGCTGGCGGTGGCGGCGGCGTACACTCCTGCTGGCAGGTCCGCCGCACACGCTGGCGGTGGCGGCGGCGTACACTCCTGCTGGCAGGTCCGCCGCACACGCTGGCGGTGGCGGCGGCGTACACTCCTGCTGGCAGGTCCGCCGCACACGCTGGCGGTGGCGGCGGCGTACACTCCTGCTGGCAGGTCCGCCGCACACGCTGGCGGTGGCGGCGGCGTACACTCCTGCTGGCAGGTCCGCCGCACACGCTGGCGGTGGCGGCGGCGTACACTCCTGCTGGCAGGTCCGCCGCACATGCTGGCGGCGGCGGCGGCGTACACTCCTGCTGGCAGGTCCGCCGCACATGCTGGCGGCGGCGGCGGCGTACACTCCTGCTGGCAGGTCCGCCGCACACGCTGGCGGTGGCGGCGGCGTACACTCCTGCTGGCAGGTCCGCCGCACACGCTGGCGGTGGCGGCGGCGTACACTCCTGCTGGCAGGTCCGCCGCACACGCTGGCGGTGGCGGCGGCGTACACTCCTGCTGGCAGGTCCGCCGCACACGCTGGCGGTGGCGGCGGCGTACACTCCTGCTGGCAGGTCCGCCGCACACGCTGGCGGTGGCGGCGGCGTACACTCCTGCTGGCAGGTCCGCCGCACACGCTGGCGGTGGCGGCGGCGTACACTCCTGCTGGCAGGTCCGCCGCACACGCTGGCGGTGGCGGCGGCGTACACTCCTGCTGGCAGGTCCGCCGCACACGCTGGCGGTGGCGGCGGCGTACACTCCTGCTGGCAGGTCCGCCGCACACGCTGGCGGTGGCGGCGGCGTACACTCCTGCTGGCAGGTCCGCCGCACACGCTGGCGGTGGCGGCGGCGTACACTCCTGCTGGCAGGTCCGCCGCACACGCTGGCGGTGGCGGCGGCGTACACTCCTGCTGGCAGGTCCGCCGCACACGCTGGCGGTGGCGGCGGCGTACACTCCTGCTGGCAGGTCCGCCGCACACGCTGGCGGTGGCGGCGGCGTACACTCCTGCTGGCAGGTCCGCCGCACACGCTGGCGGTGGCGGCGGCGTACACTCCTGCTGGCAGGTCCGCCGCACATGCTGGCGGTGGCGGCGGCGTACACTCCTGCTGGCAGGTCCGCCGCACACGCTGGCGGTGGCGGCGGCGTACACTCCTGCTGGCAGGTCCGCCGCACACGCTGGCGGTGGCGGCGGCGTACACTCCTGCTGGCAGGTCCGCCGCACACGCTGGCGGTGGCGGCGGCGTACACTCCTGCTGGCAGGTCCGCCGCACACGCTGGCGGTGGCGGCGGCGTACACTCCTGCTGGCAGGTCCGCCGCACACGCTGGCGGTGGCGGCGGCGTACACTCCTGCTGGCAGGTCCGCCGCACACGCTGGCGGTGGCGGCGGCGTACACTCCTGCTGGCAGGTCCGCCGCACACGCTGGCGGTGGCGGCGGCGTACACTCCTGCTGGCAGGTCCGCCGCACATGCTGGCGGTGGCGGCGGCGTACACTCCTGCTGGCAGGTCCGCCGCACACGCTGGCGGTGGCGGCGGCGTACACTCCTGCTGGCAGGTCCGCCGCACACGCTGGCGGTGGCGGCGGCGTACACTCCTGCTGGCAGGTCCGCCGCACACGCTGGCGGTGGCGGCGGCGTACACTCCTGCTGGCAGGTCCGCCGCACATGCTGGCGGCGGCGGCGGCGTACACTCCTGCTGGCAGGTCCGCCGCACACGCTGGCGGCGGCGGCGGCGTACACTCCTGCTGGCAGGTCCGCCGCACACGCTGGCGGTGGCGGCGGCGTACACTCCTGCTGGCAGGTCCGCCGCACACGCTGGCGGTGGCGGCGGCGTACACTCCTGCTGGCAGGTCCGCCGCACACGCTGGCGGTGGCGGCGGCGTACACTCCTGCTGGCAGGTCCGCCGCACACGCTGGCGGTGGCGGCGGCGTACACTCCTGCTGGCAGGTCCGCCGCACACGCTGGCGGTGGCGGCGGCGTACACTCCTGCTGGCAGGTCCGCCGCACACGCTGGCGGTGGCGGCGGCGTACACTCCTGCTGGCAGGTCCGCCGCACACGCTGGCGGTGGCGGCGGCGTACACTCCTGCTGGCAGGTCCGCCGCACACGCTGGCGGTGGCGGCGGCGTACACTCCTGCTGGCAGGTCCGCCGCACACGCTGGCGGTGGCGGCGGCGTACACTCCTGCTGGCAGGTCCGCCGCACATGCTGGCGGTGGCGGCGGCGTACACTCCTGCTGGCAGGTCCGCCGCACACGCTGGCGGTGGCGGCGGCGTACACTCCTGCTGGCAGGTCCGCCGCACACGCTGGCGGTGGCGGCGGCGTACACTCCTGCTGGCAGGTCCGCCGCACACGCTGGCGGTGGCGGCGGCGTACACTCCTGCTGGCAGGTCCGCCGCACACGCTGGCGGTGGCGGCGGCGTACACTCCTGCTGGCAGGTCCGCCGCACACGCTGGCGGTGGCGGCGGCGTACACTCCTGCTGGCAGGTCCGCCGCACACGCTGGCGGTGGCGGCGGCGTACACTCCTGCTGGCAGGTCCGCCGCACATGCTGGCGGTGGCGGCGGCGTACACTCCTGCTGGCAGGTCCGCCGCACACGCTGGCGGTGGCGGCGGCGTACACTCCTGCTGGCAGGTCCGCCGCACACGCTGGCGGTGGCGGCGGCGTACACTCCTGCTGGCAGGTCCGCCGCACACGCTGGCGGTGGCGGCGGCGTACACTCCTGCTGGCAGGTCCGCCGCACACGCTGGCGGTGGCGGCGGCGTACACTCCTGCTGGCAGGTCCGCCGCACACGCTGGCGGTGGCGGCGGCGTACACTCCTGCTGGCAGGTCCGCCGCACACGCTGGCGGTGGCGGCGGCGTACACTCCTGCTGGCAGGTCCGCCGCACACGCTGGCGGTGGCGGCGGCGTACACTCCTGCTGGCAGGTCCGCCGCACATGCTGGCGGTGGCGGCGGCGTACACTCCTGCTGGCAGGTCCGCCGCACACGCTGGCGGTGGCGGCGGCGTACACTCCTGCTGGCAGGTCCGCCGCACACGCTGGCGGTGGCGGCGGTGCATGGCGGGCACCTGCTGGCACTGATGGGGCAGCTGTTGCAGGAGGGAGGGAGGGGAAGATCCCGTTGGACCAGTGCTGCGGCGGCGGGTCCGCCATCCACGCCTGGGAGGACGCAGCACGCCACGTCATCACCCAGTGGGCAGCCCTTGGTGGTGCAGAGCAGCAGCACGCCGCAGCACTGCTGGTCCGGCGGGATAGATCTTCCCCTTCCTCCCTCCCTCCCTCCTGCAGCAGCCGCTCCGTCAGCGTCATCAGGTACCCGCCGTCCACTGCCGCCGCCGCCAGCGTGTGCACGCGGTCGCCATCCGTCCAACTCGTATTCACAGCAGCCAGCCGCAGCTAGGCCAGCACCTCGCCATGCCCCGCCTTGAAGGCCTCGTATGCGGCTCTCTGCTGCAGGTAGAAGCAGTTGTTGGAGCTGCGGCTCCCAAAGGGGAAGCTGCCGCCGCCGCCACAGTCGCCACAGTCGCAGCCGACGCCGCCACCGCCGCAGTCACTGCTGCCGCCACCGCCGCCACAGTCGCCACAGTCGCAGCCGACGCCGCCACCGCCGCAGTCACCGCTGCCGCCACCGCCGCCACAGTCGCCACAGTCGCCACAGTCGCCACCGCCGCCGCTGCCGTGCGGACCCGGCGGCGCCACCAGCCAGCCAGCGGCACACATGCAAATGGCCGTCAATGGGTCAAGTGGTCAAGTGGTCAATCACTGAGACGTCCATGGCGCAGCCTGTGCGAGTGCGTTGGAAAAGAAGCACAAGGGAAGCCGGTGCGTGCTAAATGTTGGGGTTGGGGTTGGGGTTGGGGGTGGGGTGGGGTGGGGGTGGGGTGGGGGGTGGGGGGGGGCGGGGGAGGGGACGTGTGGCGGGTCCAAAGGTTCGGGGCGTACACTCACACATGCGGTGGTGCCTGTGGTGCCAGCTGACCTTCATGCGTGGCCCCCGACTCCATTCGGAACTCCTGTCACACAGCCGGCGGCAGGACTGCCCCCGTACAGTTCAAACAAAAACACTGCAGGCCCCAAACCCATACACACACCTGCGTCCCGCGCAGCTTCCGGCACGCCTCCACGTCACTTGCGGCCGCCGCCGTGGCCAGGGCCGACGCCGGCAGGTGGCATCTGCGGCGCTGGATTGCAATATCCGGGCTGGCCGCGTGCCCAGACACGCCGCCGCCAAACACACCAGCCGCTGCCACTGCGCCAGGTTTAGGGCACGCTATGGCGCCGGCTGGGCCCAGTGCGCCAGAGAGGGCTCTGCCGGCCAGGGCTGGGAGGCCGTCACGCGGCGCTCGCGTGCCACACTCGCCCCGCTGCGCAACTGCTGTGCGCTTGTCAATGAGCTTGAGGCAAGCGCATATATAGTTGTGCTCGAGGTTTGCAGCGACTTTCTGTAACAACGCGGCCGAGGCGACTGCCAACCGGAATCCCCAGCATTCTCATTTGATTTTGCCACTGTGCTCATGTTAAAGTATTTCTATGTTGCACATGCATAGTGCTTGTGGCATGCTCGTTGGACCGGGGCAAGTTTGATGCGAAACCGGATTCACTTGCACGGTCGCATGCATACTGCGCTCTGGGCCTGTTTGACAGTATAACTGCATTATTGTAAAACTGTTTTTGCGTGTATTTAGCACCTTGTCAACATGCAGAGCCTCCAGTCCCAGTCGCTGCGCTGCTCGCGGGTCCACTCGTTCACCAGCGCTCCGCGGCCAGTCACGCGGTGCTCTCTGCGCGTTGCATGCAGCACCTCGGACCGTAACTTCCAGCGTGCCGAGGAGGTGCCCTCGGCTGTAACCCGGGTGGCGCATGCTTGCGTGGCGTCGATCGCTGCTCTCACCGTCCTGGCTTCCGGTGAGCAACAGCCACGACTACTGGCTGCAACTACCTCACTCGTACCAAGTCGCTAGCCCAGACAGTCCAGGCACAGCCAACCTGAATATCTGACATGTGCGTGGACATGCCTGACCGTTGCTCGTCGCGGCAGGTGTGAGCCCCGCGCTCGCTCGCCCTGAGGGCGTCAACCGGCCAGACCTGCTGCCTAAGGGCGAGGTGACGTCGGTCATTGATGTGGCAGGCTTCCTGACGCCTTCGGAGGTGAGGGGGAGGCGACGCCTGTCGTGAGGGCGCGCGGGCCCGGGCAGGGCGGACGTCGGCCGGGAAACGGGAGTGCTTGCGGGTTTTGCTTGCGGCGCCCTTGCCTCCCGCATTCCCATGGTACCAGCCCCCTCCTGACTATGCCACAAATCATGTGAAGCCCTTTGACCTCACCATATGCCACGCGCAACAAAAGTCACGTGCAGCCGTGCCCATCGTGCGTGCCCATCCCAAAGATGCAAACGATAGCCTCGCTAACAGCTTGCAAACTCTGACACAACAGGAGAAGCGCATCATCACGGAGGTATCCAACCTGGAGAAGGACACCGGCTTCAAGCTGCGTGTGCTGGCGCAAAACTACCCTGAGACGCCGGGTGCGTGACAGCGCGGCCTTTGTTACCACAAGTTGGAAGAAAGCTGGAGAGCTAGCGAGGTTGGGGCAGGGCATAACCCGCGGGCTTGGTTAGCATGCAGGACCGGGGCTTCGACTCGGCTTGCACAGATCCCGGTGCCCGGCTGGATAGGTGGAGCGGTGGTGCTGCCCATGCATCAGAAACATGCCCACGCCGGCACGCACTCGCTCGACATGTCAACACACGCATGCCAACCCGGTCCTTTTGTCGTGCTTTTCCCAACCCCCCCCCTTCCTTAACTAGTCATGAATGTAACCCCTCCGCGCAACACACAGGCCTGGCCATCCGCGAGTACTGGGGTGTGGATGACAACACGGTGGTGTTTGTGGCCGATCCCACCTTTGGCGACATCCTCAACTTCAACGTGGGCGCCGGCATCGACCTGGAGGTGCCGCGAGTGAGTTTGTTAAATGTTTTGAGTGATAATTCTTTTGGGATCTGGGTTGGAAGCTTGAGCTTTGAATGAATCTTGCCTTCTTGGTAGGAAGTGATTAGGAGGTGCCGCGAGTGAGTTTGTCGATGTGTGGGTTTGCAAGGAGCTTGCCTTCCTGGGGGGAATGTTATGACAGGTTGTGTCGGGCTGGTTTGGGCGGAGGGTCTTGTGGGGCAGCTTGGATGGGGGCGTCGAGGTTGGGGGCTTTGGTAAGGTTCAGAGGGGTTGGGACGAGGGACCAGCTTGCGAACCAGCACGTGGCGGGATTTACAGCATTCGTGCTTAAGGCTATAGTTGCAGCCCAAACCCCAGACGACACACACACATACTTACACATACCCACACATACCACAAACCGTTTGTCCCGTGTGTGTGTGTGCATGCAACTACAGAGCTTCTGGGGCCGCCTGGCGGGCAAGGTGAGGCCATTGGCGTTCAACGAGTAGTGGGCAGTCAAGCGGTTTGAGCATCGGGCGGTCGGTTGGTCGTTAGGCAGTGGAGGGTGGGCCGGGTTGGCGTGGGTTGCGGTGCGCACCACGCGCTGCATCAATCCGCCAATGGCTGCTGCTGTCGCATCTGATGGTTGGGGCTCCCCGCCGCACAAGAATTTTGGGACCGTAGTTGATCCACCTCTGTCCCTGCATCTGACCCCGCTGCCCCCCACCCCAAACAACACCAACAACGCCCAAACAGTACGGCAACAAGTTCTACTGGCAGGAGAACGGCGAGGCGGCTTCCATCCTCAACGCGGTGAGAGAAAGAGCGATAGCTCGTGGGGAGAGATGAGCTCAGCTTGGTTGGGTTCGCGTTCGGGTTGATGCATGGGTTGGTGAATTTCGGAACATGCACGTACGTGTGAATGGGACCAGAGGGACTACTGGTAGCAGGGCACCCGGTTGGTCATCCCATCACATGCCGCGTACCGTACTGCCTTGCGCTTTTGCGCACCTACCAGCCTTACTTGGCGCGTGCACACAATCAACCACATACGCCGTCCGCCCTTTCTCCTAGTGCTTTCTTGACGATTATTTTTTTGAGAGACGGGTGTGCTTCCGTTTCTGTTGCAGGTGTCGGCGATCGACACGTGCCTTCGCGAGGAGCCCGGCCGCTTCAAGTGCAGCACCGTACAGGTGCGACCCCGACCTGGGAGTGGGAGCGGCAGGGCCACCGTGATGGCAGTGTGTGTGGGGGGGGGGAAGGGGATGTGTGTGTGGGGGGGGGGGGGTCGCCACACATATTCATTTAACAACACGTGTCGTGGATGGTCGACCGCCGGCGCTGCCTCCTGTCACGCCCTCCCGCGCAACCCCACACTCGTAGATTGTGTTTTGTCAGCACACTGCTTAGTGCACCCCGTACAACGGTGAATGCCTTCATGCTTTGTGTAACGAGCATGCCCGTTGGGCAACTTGGTACCTTACACTTTGGAATTCGCGCTTTGCTCGCTCGCTGTTGCCCGCAGGGGGACTTCGGTGAGAAGGCCACCTCCGGCCCCTTCGGCAAGGCCTTTGGCCTCGACAAGTAAACACGGATCATGAACGGCGTTTGGTCTCGATAAATGACGTAGCAACGTGTGTGATGCGATGAATTCGTTGGCCGCTGGAACAGAGCAAGGGGCATGAGGCCCCACGGCCATGATTTGGGGGCTAATGCTGCTGACAGGCGCGCGGGCATTGCCTGGTGGTGTTCGAAGGGCTAGGGCTTACATTGAGATTTTGAGGCCTGAGGTCAGCAGGAGGCGGCATGGTGAATGAAGCTGGTCACATGCACGGCATGTGTGTTGGTGTACGGTACGGAATGTGTGAGCTCTAGGCAAGGGGGGCGGGCTTGAAAACAGGGAAAGCGTGGAGGTGCTGGAGTGGGCGGCCGCCAGCAGCCCGGATGACGGAGCAGGGCTAAAGGCTACCGGTAGCTTCGCAGGCTTTGCGTGGAAGGGGAAAGTGTTTAGGCAATCAAGTGTTTGGGAGTTGCAGGAGGTGTGGCCGAGGACATTGGAGCGTAGGGGATGGGCTTTATATTTTCACGCGTGCACCAGGCGGTTCGCAGCTTTCAACCATGCGTCTCCTGGGGGATGTATTTTAAAGTTACGGTGTAACCTTAACTCCCCCGACATGCCTGTCGTATCAGAATCACAGTTCTGTACGGGTCTCTCACTGCCGTACGGCCCTTGCTGTGCCGGGGGTGGGTAGGGAGCTCCCCGACGGCCATAAGTTCCCCCATGCCTCCGCCCACAGTCCGAGTCACTGTACATACGCGGCTTACGCTGCAGCGCCAATGGAAGACACAACCACTGAGTTTTACAGCCACGATCCCACACGGCCACACAGGCACGGCCCCGGCTCCAAATGGGGTAGCGTTGTTCTACCCTGCGTATTAATAATGAACCCACTTATTTACACCAACAAAAATTGTAACAAAATGCGCGCACGCAAGTAAGTGTTGGAAGCACCACTCCATTCCGTTTAACCCATGCCGGTGAACCCCAGCGCTCTGCAGACAGGCCCGTAGCGCCTGCCACCGGCACCACCCTGACACCCAGGGGACGGTCCAACTTCCCCTGCTAATACCAAATGCTGCTAACGAGACAAACAAACAGTCAACATCCAAACTTCCCCTGCTAACAACTGCTGTTCTCGAGTTACATACCAAACCCACTCCCAATCACCACTGCTGTCCCTGCATACCGTTGCTTTGTTAGCAAATTTCCTTGCGCCGTGCACCGGCAACACGCACCTGGATCACTGCCATCCTTACTTTCCAGCCACACGGCCCTGGGCGCAGGTACCGCTAGGGTAGAGGCGCAGACACCAGCAAAGGGGCTGCATTGATGCAAGAAGCTGCAATGGTGCAAGAGGCTGCACTGATGCAAGTGGCGAGCCAGTGGGCGCCGCCTTCTCCCTGCGGAAAGGACGATGCCGCCCCGCCCCCGCCCCCGCCCCCGCTCGCCCCCCTCCCCCCCACCCCTGCCCCCACCCCCGCCACCGCTGCCTCTTGACTACTCCGACGCTACCCACGACTCCGAATCCGATCCTAAATCTGCCTTTGACTCCGCCTCTAACTCTAACTGTGACTCTGACCCTGGCCCTGATTCTGTCTCTAACCCAAACCCTGACTCGGCCTCTGCTTTTGCCGCGGCCTCTGCCTCCATTGCAGCCGTGTAGTCCGCTACCGCCGCCGCCTCCTTCGCCGCCGCCTCTGCCGCCGCCGCCGCCGCCTGGCGCTCCAGCCAAGCGCGCTGGTGAGGCAGCGCCGCCTCCTCATCCAAGCACACCTCCCGCGGCGGTGCCTCCGGCGCCGCAGCCCCGCCTCCGCCCGCCCAGTCGTCATCGGCGTCGGCTGCTAGGCGCGCCTGAAAGGCCGCCTGGGCGTCCAGGGCCTGCAGCGCCTGCACCCAGGCCGGGTGGTTGACCAGCCGCGGGTCGGGCTCAGGAACCGTCCAAGCAATCCACGCGTCCTCGTCCTCATCATCCCTGCTCCTGCTCCTGCTCCTGCTCCCGGAAGACCGGTCATCGGAGAACTCGTCGCCGTAGAACTCCCGTTCGCTCCCCGAGTACGGCTCCAGCTCCTTCGTGGTCTGCTTCCAGCGCCCCCACAGCTGCAGCTTCCAGAAGGTTTGCGGCCGTAGGTCGAGACACAGGCGATCCTTCTGCGGCACATCAAAGAATAACGACGTTGCTGCATCGCATACACTGTCTTTGCAGTTTATTTTCTTCTCCTCTTTAAACCCCACAAAAACAACGGCGACCCCATCACAGGAAGGCGGTACAGGTGCTTGCACAGCTAGCTAGCCCAGGCAAACACACAGACAGACACACGCACAACCTTGCGCTTACCCTCCCTTGTGCCCTTTAACAACAGGCACCGCGCAGGCAAAGAGACAGGCGCAGGCGCACGTAAAGCAGTATAAGGGGCAGGGCAGAGCCCCCGGTAGCACACGCGCAAACGCAACGCCCCTTCCCTCCCCTCACCCCTGGTAGTGCTGAGCGCTAGCGACATCCCGCGCACCACCCACCCCACAACAACAACGAGCTGGAGCGCGGCCGCCCGGACGGCCGCAAATGTGGTAACGACTTCGTCCGCAGTCTTCAGTGCATCCTGTACCGCTTTTCCAAACATCCCTGCAACCCCTCAGTGCATCCTGTACCGCTTTTCCGAACATCCTTGCAACCCCTCATGACCCCATCCACACCCCACCCCAGCTCCTCGCTCTCGCCCTTGCCCCCGTTCGACACGCAGGCGTCCCCCATCGCGCGAAAGTTTCCTTACGGGAGTGGTTCAGAGCTAACCCCATCGCGCTCATCCTCCGCCGCGCCTATCTGACAAATCCATGCGTGTGCCCTTTAACGTGTTGCAGAGCGGCTCCTGGCCACATATAAGAGTGGCTCCCGCACACATGTGAAGTGTGGCCGCTGCCCACCTTGAGGCCTGGCGCCCAGAATTCCGACACGTGGCCTCGCGCCCTCAGCCAGTTGAGCGCTGCGAGATTGCCCGCCTCGAACACAGCGAAGGCGTCGTCCTCACGAAAGAAGTTCCCACCCTGTGCAGTGGGCGCACAAACACACACATACACGCATACACAAACAGGCATTTGTACGCAACTGCGCGCGTGTGTTTGAAGCTGACGAGGAGCAATGAACAGTGAGAGGCAGGGATGAGGAGCAAGGCGCAGCACGGGTGCGCTGGCTATGAGCACAGGGAAAACAATGCGCCACGACCATGCAAGCAATGCAGCAAAGCGAACGGTGCGTGCGTGTTCGGCATATGCACATGTAGGGAATAGGGCGCAACAAGAAGACGAGCCCCCCTTTTCCCCCTGCTACCCCTGCCCCCATGCCCCTGACCCTGGCCCTTGACCCCTTGCGCCTGGCCCCCATGCCCCTGCCCCTGTCCATTTCCCTACCCACTGCCCCTTGCCCCTGGCCCCACTCCCACCCCTCACCATGGCGTTGAGCCTCCGCCGCTGCCCCTTCGTCATGCGCTTGCGAGCCGCGACCCCCTCGGCCGCCGCCCATTCCAGCGCCTCCTCGCTGCCGCCACACGCCACAGATTTCAGGCACGCATAGGCCCCGCGCGCACACAGGGCCTTGAGAACGCCCAGCCCCGCACCGCCCTCAGCTAGGCGGCGGAAAGCAAGGGACATGCATTCGCGCTCAGCCTCCAACTCCTCCTGCCGCTGCTGCTGCTGCTGCAGCTGTAGCTTTCGCTGCTGCTTCTCCAACCGCAGCTTCTGCTCCCGTTGCTGCCTTTCTAACCACTGCTGCTGCTCCCGTTGCTGTTGCTGCTGCCACTGCTGTTGCTGCTGTTGTTGCTGGTGCTGTTGTTGCTGTTGCTGTTGCGGGTGTGGGTGCGGGTATGGGTGATGGTGCCAATGCTGGTGCGGGTGCTGGTGCTGCTGCGGGTACGGGTGCGGTTGCTGCCAGTGCTGGTTTGGGTGTTGCAAGTGCTGGTGCTGTTGCGGATGCTGCCAGTGCTGCTGCTGGTGATGCAAGTGCTGGTGCGGTTGCTGGTACGGTTGCGGCCAGTGCTGATGCGGTTGCTGGTGCTGCCAGTGCGGTTGCTGGTGAGGTTGCTGGTACGGCTGCTGCCAGTGCTGGTGCGGTTGCTGGTGCTGATGCGGTTGCTGGTGCTGGTGTTGTAAGTTCTGGTGCTGCAAGTGCTGGTGCGGTTGTGGCGGTTGCTGTTGCTGCGGCTGAAGCTGCGGCTGTGGCGGTAGCAGCGGCGGCGGCGGCGGCTGTGGCAGCGGTGGCGGCGGCGGCGGTGGTGGTGGCAGTGGTGGCGGGGGCGGCGGCGGGGGCAGCAACGGCTGCGGCGGCTGCGGCTGCGGCTGCGGCTGCGGCTGCGGCTGCGGCTGCGGCTGCGGCTGCGGCTGCGGCTGCGGCTGCGGCTGCGGCTGCGGCTGCAGCTGCGGTTGCGGTTGCAGCTGCGGTTGCGGTTGCAGCTGCGGCTGCGGCTGCGGTTGCGGTTGCAGCTGCGGTTGCGGTTGCGGTTGCTCGCCACCGCCCACCCCAGCTCCGCCCGCTCCAACCTCGCCTCCTTCGCCTCCGCCTCCTCCTCCGCCGCCGCCTCCACCTACGCCCGCTCCGCCTACCTTCGTTAGCTCAAGCAACTGCAGCAGAAACGCGTCGCCCCAGCCCGCGCACGCCTTGCGGCCCACAAGCCAGGTCGGAACCACTGCGCCACGGTCACCCAGCAGCCGAAGCAGCTCCGGCGGCCGCGCACCCGCTCCTGGCAGCACGAAGGACCGGAGGAACTCCAAATCAGTCCGGACCGGAACGCCACACTCGTCCCACAGGTAGGCCAGAGCATCTGTGTGCCCGCCCGAGGCCGCCGCCTCCGCCACAGACGCGTCCGGCACCAGCCCAAGCGACTGCAGGTGTTTCAGCCGTGCAAGGAAATCGGGCTGTGCGGCCGCCCCCTTCCACAGCTCCACACCCGCCGCGCCGCGCAAGCCACGAACCACTTGCCGCGCCACAGCCGGCGGCCAGACCGACTTGAGGAAGTCAAGCTTGGCAGCCCAGCAGGCCGTGGGGCTGGCAGCGGCGGCGGCGAGGAAGCCTAGCAGCCTGTCACCTCGCCGCCCGTTTTCGTCCTCTGACGCCGCTGTTGATGCTGCAGTTTGCTGCTGCTGCTGCTGTCGCCCTGCCCAGAGGCTGCCGTGGTGCCGCACCATCACCGACACCGGGCAGCCCCAGATCACAGCCTCCAGCAGTCCGCACCTCGCAGCACGCCGCTCCTCGTGCAACGCCGCATCCTCCAACGCAACAGGCGCAAGCAGCTCCGGCAGGAGCAGCTGTAGCAGCTCCTCTAGCAACCCCACCTGCCCCGCCCGCGCCGCCGCTTGGGCGTCTCTGACGCTAGGGCTGTAGCCGTGCGCCTGCTGCAGCCATTCCAGGATGTGGGGCTGGGCGCCGCGACAGGCGGCCAACGCTGACGCGGCCACTGCTGAAGTGGCCGTACTTGCCGAGGGCTGTTGCAGCAGCAGCTGCAGTGCTGGCAGGTGCCCGCCCTCCGCCGCGGCGGCCGCAGCATCAGCAATGAGGGCGGCTTCTGCGGACCCCACGGCTTCAAGCAGCAGCTGCAGCACCCTCAAATGGCCGTCGGCCGCAGCGGCGATGAGGGCATGCTCGCTGAGAGAGCAGCCCTCGCCGTGCAGCAGCCGCTCGCAAATCGCCAGGTTGCCGGCTGCAGCGGCCGCCGTCAGCACCTCCGGCTTCAGGGCGCAGCCGCAATGCGCCAGGGCCGCGTCCAGGCTGGGCGTGTGGCCCGAGGACGCGGCCAGGCACAGCAGCCGCTCGCGCTGGCGAAGGCTGAGACAGCGCCAAGGCTCGGGGCGGCCCCAGTGCGCTGTGAAGGCATGCCCCGGCCAGGACGGCTGGGCGCGGTGAGGCTCTTCATCCTTTGTGCTTTTTTGACCCAGCGTTATCAGAAAATAGCTTTCGCGAAGCAGTGCTGCGGTCTCGCTGTCCATGAGTTTGAGCGACGCAGCGCACTCGTTCGGATGGAGCTGCTCGGCGATGCGACGCACAAGCTCGGGCGTGAGGCGCTTCCACATGCATTCATGCAAGTCGGGTACAACACGCATTATTTGTATCTCCAAGGCAAGTCAACCAGACAACTTGCGAGAAGAAGCACGTCTGTAGCGCTAGACGTGGCTGTAGGATAACAGCTGTGCAGGAAGTTTTACACATACTTCAGTAGGGTATAACCTATGTGCACCTCGACGCATTTGGTGGAACCCAAAATGATGGGCGCTCGCAGCATGGGGGCTGGAAACGGTCGGACCCGGTGTACCCGTACGTGGGGCGGGTATCTCGTACACGCTCGTACCCGTTTGCCCCTGCTGCTGTTGCTGCTGCTACCACAGCCAACCCGCTGAACTTCACAGCGTTACCCGCCCAGGGCTGGGAGAAATGTAAGCTAGTATGGCAAGCAAGGACTGGGCCTGGCCCTGCCTGGCGCGTTGGGCCCGGGACTCGGAGGCGGGGAGGCGCGGAGGGAGGCGGAGTTTCAGCGCCCCCTGGACCCGGGGCCTGTTCTCCCAGGGGTTCTCCAGCCCACATCGGTTAGCATGTACGCTGGGCAGGGTGCGGTGGCGGCGGTGGTGGATGGCGCCGGAGGCACACGGAGGCACCGGCGATGGCGGCGGAGGGGCAGCGGCCGGGGAGGCGGCACAGCAGCAGGCGGCACAGCAGAAGGCGGCCGCGGCAGAGGCGGCGTCACGCCACCAAACGGATTGATGGCGCCGGCGGCGGAGGGGCTGGGGAGGCGGCACAGCAGCAGGGGCACAGGGCCCCTCTGGGAGTTGGTGGCGGCAAGAGGGCGGGATGGCGGCAAGAGGGCGGGACGGCGGGAAGAGGGCGGGACGGCGGCAAGAGGGCGGGACGGCGGAAAAGGGCGGGACGGCGGCAAGAGGGCGGGACGGCGGCAAGAGGGCGGGACGGCACCAAGAGGGTGGGACGGCGACAAGAGGGCGGGACGGCGGCAAGAGGGCGGGACGGCGGCAAGAGGGCGGGACGGCGGCAAGAGGGTGGGACGGCGGCAAGAGGGTGGGACGGCGACAAGAGGGCGGGACGGCGGCAAGAGGGCGGGACGGCGGCAAGAGGGTGGGACGGCACCAAGAGGGTGGGACGGCGACAAGAGGGCGGGACGGCGGCAAGAGGGCGGGACGGCGGCAAGAGGGTGGGACGGCGACAAGAGGGCGGGACGGCGGCAAGAGGGCGGGACGGCGGCAAGAGGGCGGGACGGCGGCAAGAGGGCGGGACGGCGCCAAGAGGGCGGGACGGCGCCAAGAGGGCGGGACGGCGGCAAGAGGGCGGGACGGCGCCAAGAGGGCGGGACGGCGCCAAGAGGGCGGGACGGCGGCAAGAGGGCGGGACGGCGCCAAGAGGGCGGGACGGCGACGAGGCCAAAAGCGTCACGCGGGTCTAAAGCCCCAATAGCAGAGACAGTGGCCCGGTTGGGGAGACGGCTCCAGCGGTGGACCTGGACGGAGATGGCTGAGATGGGGCGGCGCCGGGGCCCCGTCTGTGCCCACGTCAGCCTTCGGCATTTGGCGCGGATTACGCAAGCTAAGTGGCTGGTGCGGACACGCAAGTTGTTGGCTACAAGGTGGTGTGCACGAGCATGCGTGCTATCCTGTCCCCGTAAGTGCCAGTGGCCCCAGTACCAAGTGAACGCCGGACACGCCGGAAACCCCCAAGGAGCAAGGACAAGGCGACGCGGAAGCGAGCGCAAGGCCAATTGCGCTGGCCCCTCCCGCCCCTCCCACTCATCCCTCATAGTTCAGGCCCTGTCTACGCATGGCGCCACGACGCTCGCGGAGCAAGAAGGCCAAGAAGGTAGGTGGGAAGGGTTGGCCGTCGGGACGTGCGGGGAACCCTACGGTTGATTGGCCGTCACTCACCCTCCCTCGCCCTCACTCACCCTCTTGGTTCTCTTGTAACCAATGCAATGTCACTCACCCCATGCACAGGCGGGGCAGGGCCTGAAGCTATTGGGGTGCGCAGCCCACGAGCGCGACTCCGTGCCAGAGTAGCCAAGGTTCTGATTTGGAGCGCATAATGCATTATGTTACAGGCATGGCCTTCTATCTGCAGTATGACAATCGGAGCCCATAATGCACTATGCCGTATAGCATTGCCTCCTGCACTATGCCATATAGCATTGCCTCCTGCAGTATGGCATTCGGAGCGCATACTGCGCTATGCCACAAATGTAACCCAGGCCCACGGGTCCGCGCCGACATGATTGACATCAGAGAAGTCGACGTTTCCACGAAGAAGACGTTCTACAAACGGCTGCAACAAACCTAATCAGCAGAACCCCGATGGGGCGCCGTGGGACCTGCGCCGCCATCGCCTTTATATGCAGGGCTTTGCTCTGAGGCGGGCCCATACGAAGGCATCTGGCTTAATAGTGGACAGACGCTGATGCAGGAGTGTCCAGCGATCGGCTCCACTGGCTTGCACCTGCGCCCCGAGCGGACTCGGCGTATGTCGCGGGGCGGAGGTGCAAGCCAGTGGAGCCGGTCGCTGGACACTCCTGCATCAGCGTCTGTCCACTCAGAGCATAAAGGCGATGGCGGCTCAGGTCCCGCGGCGCCCGATCGGGGTCTGCTGATGAGGTTTGTTGCATCAGCCGTTTGGGGAACGTCTACTTCGTGGGAAACATCTTCTTCTGCGATTGCTAAAGCAGCGGATACCTTCCTTCAGCGCAATCAACCATCAGCTTCATCACAAACACGCTGGCCTTGCTCCGGAATGCGTGCGCGTAGGCATGGCTCCACCACTCCTCTCCGTCGCCTGGTCGCGGCCTTGACCCCATGCCCGCCCCGCCAGCAGCCTCTCCCGCTCCCACCTCTCCCGCTCCACTGAAGCTGCCCCCGCCACTGCGCCTCTACCTTTACGTTCGCCTTCACGTTCGCCTTTGCAATCCATCCGCGCCATTGGCTCCCAGCTAACGGTTTTTGGCTGCGCGCCGTACAGGCGGTTGGCACCGAGCCATGTCCCAACTCCCAAATCCCAACTTCAAAATCCCGACCACCTCTCCATCCTGCAACAACACTGCTATGTAGCAAAGCCTACTTGCCGCGTCACGTCATCCAACGGCATTACCCCGCCCCCCCCCCCCAACTACACGAGTGCCACACAGCACAAACAAAATCCCTGGCGCAAGTAGAGTACACACAAGCATGGCGCTGGCGGCGGCACCACCACCTGGCTAGACTGGCGCAGGCCGCACAGGCCCCGCTCATGCCGCCGCTTTTGCAGCCGCTTGTGCCGCCGCCTGTGCCGCCGCCTTTGCCGCCGCCTTTGCCACCGCCTTTGCTTCCGCCGCCTCTGCTTCCGCCGCCTTTGCTTCCGCCGCCTTTGCTTCCGCCGCCTTTGCCGCCGCTTTTGCCGCCGCCTTTGCCGCCGCTTTTGCCGCCGCCTTTGCTTCCACCGCCTTTGCTTTCGCCGCCTCTGCTTCCGCAGCCGCGGCTTGGCGCTCAAGCCAGGCGCGCTGGTGAGGCAGTGCCGGCATCTGCCGCTGCCGGCGCGCGCGTGCCTGGAGCACGCGTGCCCGTGCACGTGCGCGTGCCACAGCTGCTGCTGCACCGTCCCCTTCACCGTCGCTGCCAAGGTCGTCACCGTCAGCACCAGCAGCACAGACCCCAGCAGCGCCACCGCCGGCACCGACATCAACATCGGCGTCGTACGCCATCCACACCACCCACTGCTTCTGCTCTTCCAGGCCCTTCAGCGTCTGTACCCATGCGGGCGGGCTGACATGCCCGCGCTGTGCCGGCAAATCCCACCTACCCCAATACCCGTCCTCCCCATACACAGGTAACACAGGAGATCCACCATCTGACACGTCGCCGTCTTGGCTGTCCTCTTCCGTGCCTGGGTGCGGCTCCGGCTCTTTCGTCATCAGCTGGCAGCGGGCCCACAGCTGCAGCTTCCAAAACGAGTGCGGTCGCACGGGCGCCTTGTCGTCGCGCAGCAACTGGTTCTGCAAAGTGCAGGACAACGGCAGCACCACAACAGCAGCAGCCAACAGGCCCCGGCGTGGCACAGGTTCAGCGCATGCACAGCGCAGGTGGTGGTGGGGGCAGGCACCGATACACACCGGCAGCTCCTTTGCAATGCCGCCTGCCCGTGCAAGCCTACAAACACACCGGCCACCGCCGAGGGCCACCGGCCTGACCCCAAGCCCCTCACGTGACGCCCCACCCCCCCACCCCCACCACGCCACGCCACGCCGTCTGCCACACAGCCCAGCCGCTTTGCCCCCTCCCCCTCTGCCGCCGCTCCCGTGCCCCCTGCCGCCTTTGTTTAGTTCCCCAGCGCCAAACCTAGTCGAGTGTGAATCCCGCTTACCTTGAGGTCTGGCAACCAGTATCCCGACAGGTGCCCGCTAGCAAGCAGCCACTTAAGCGCCGCGACGTTGCCCGCCGCAAACACGGAGCGGGCGTCATCGCAACGCAAGCTGTCCCCGCCCTGACACGGCACGGGAAGCACACACGGCGTCTTGGTGAGGGGAGGGGTTACATTCATGGGCATTTAGGAAATGGAGCCGTAGCCAGGACCAGTACTTTAACAGAGGGGCCGGGCACATCGCGGTCGGTCGGAATGGGCTTAGAGCATGTCGGCAGATACCAGTTATCGTCCTTACGACGCAGACTACGACTCCTAATACGTTTACAGACTTGTTCCTCGGTCGTGTGGCAGCCAGCGCACGCTTTCAAGGTGGTTGAAATGACCGAGTTCTGGGTTCCCGGCGACCGGGCGCTTCCCCATGTGGGGGCCAGGCCAGGCGGCATGCACGCGGACAACAGGGTATGCATGCGTGTGTGTGTGTGGTAGGGTGCGGCAGGGTAAACGAGTCAAAGGATAGAGGGCCCCCCGCCCCATGCCCCATGCCCCATGCTCCACGCCCCATGCCCCACGCCCCATGCCCGACGCCCCCACCGCGACCTCACATCGGCGTCATGCCTCCGCCGCTGCCCCTTCGTCATGCGCCGCCGAGCCGCCGCCAGCTCAGCCACCGCCCACTCGAGCGCCTCTTCACTGCCAGCGCACGCCACAGACCCCAGCGATACGGGGGCGCCGCGCGCACACAGCGCTCGCAGAACGCCCAGTCCCGCGCCCTCCTCTGCAGCTTGCTTGAACGCAAAGCCCAGCCATTCGCATTCCACCTCCGCCTGGTCTTCCCGCCGCCGCCGCTGGTGCTGCTGCTGCTGCTGGTGCTGCTGTTGCTGCTGGTGCTGTTGCTGTTGCTGTTGCTGTTGCTGTAGCTGTTGCTGGATTTGGTGCTGGTGCTGGTGCTGTAGCTGTTGTTGCTGGTGCTGGTGCTGGTGCTGCTGGTGCTGCTGCGGCTGCTGCTGCGGCTGCTGCTGCTGCTGCTGCTGCTGCTGCTGCTCCCGGCCGCCGCTCCCCTCAGCTCCTCCGCCCTCTCCGCCTCCAAGCCCCCCTCCACCTCCGCCCGCTCCGCCTATCTCTGTTAGCTCAATCAACTGCAGCAGAAACGCGTCGCCACATCCCGCGCTCGCCGCCCAGCCCAGCAGCCAGACACCGAAGTCGACCCCACGCCCCGCCATCAGCCGCAACACTGCGGTCGGCCAGACCCTGCTGTCTGCCGCTACACCCTGTTGCAGCACGAAGGACCGCAGGAACTCGAAACCTATTCGGACCGGCACGCCACACTCGTCCCAAAGGTAGGCCAGAGCATCTGCGTGCCCGCCCCGGGCCGCCGCCTCCGCCGCAGATGCGTCCGGCACCAGCCCAAGCGACTGCAGGTGTTTCAGCCGTGCAAGGAAATCGGGCTGGGCGGCCGCCCCCTTCCACAGCTCCGCACCCGCCGCGCCGCGCAAGCCACGAACCACCTGCCGCGCCACAGCCGGCGGCCAGACCGACTTGAGGAAGTCAAGCTTGGCGGCCCAACAGGCCGTGGGGCTGGCAGCGGCGGCGGCGAGGAAGCCTAGCAGCCTGACACCTCGCCGCCCCTCCTCGTCCTCAGATGCCGCTGTTGATGCTGCTGTTTGCTGGTGCTGCTGCTGTCGCCCTGCCCAGAGGCTGCCGTGGTGCCGCACCATCACCGACACCGGACAGCCCCAGATCACAGCCTCCAGCAGTCCCCACCTCGCAGCACGCCGCTCCTCGTGCAACGCCGCATCCTCCAACGCAACAGGCGCGATCAGCTCCGGCTGGAGCAGCTGTAGCACCTCCTCTAGCAAACCCACCTGCCCCGCCCGCGCCGCCGCTTGGGCGTCTCTGACGCTAGGACTGTAGCCGTGCGCCTGCTGCAGCCATTCCAGGATGTGGGGCTGGCCGCCGCGACAGGCGGCCAACGCTGACGCGGCCACTGCTGAAGTGGCCGTACTTGCCGAGGGCTGTTGCAGCAGCAGCTGCAGTGCTGGCAGGTGCCCGCCCTCCGCCGCGGCGGCCGCAGCATCAGCAATGAGGGCGGCTTCTGCGGACCCCACGGCTTCAAGCAGCAGCTGCAGCACCCTCAAATGGCCACCGGCCGCAGCGGCAATGAGGGCATGCTCGCTGAGAGAGCAGCCCTCGCCGTGCAGCAGCCGCTCGCAGATCGCCAGGTTGCCGGCTGCAGCCGCCGCCGTCAGCACCTCCGGCTTCAGGGCGCAGCCGCAATGCGCCAGGGCTGCGTCCAGGCTGGGCGTGTGGCCCGAGGACGCGGCCAGGCACAGCAGCCGCTCGCGCTGGCGAAGGCTGAGACAGCGCCAGGGCTCGGGGCAGCCCCAGTGCGCCGTGAAGGCGTGCCCTGGCCAGGACGGCTGGGCGCGGTGGGGCTCTTCACCCTTTGTTCTCTTTTGGCCCAGCGTTATTAGAGAATAGCTGTCGCGAAGCAGTGCTGCGGTCTCGCTGTCCATGAGTTTGAGCGACGCCGCGCACTCGTTAGGATGGAGCTGCTCGGCGATGCGACGCACAAGCTCGGGCGTGAGGCGCTTCCAAGCGCATTCATTTGAGTCTGATGTAGTACATGTCAATTCTGTATGTGAGGGAATGGAAAGCTGGAAGACTGGTGTGGAGGTCATTCGCTCTGCAGCGCCAGACGTGGTTGCGTTATAACGCGTGTGTTGAGCATTACACTACAAGTAACTTGATCCTATAAGGTTGAAATGCTATCCATGTGCAGTGGTGAGATCTGAAAGTCGGTGGCCCAAAGTCGGGCATGTGTCCTCCCCTCCTGTCGCCTCCCACGGCCTCCCTTGCTTGTATCTGAACCAGCACCAGCACCAGCACGGGACGCGAACGGCGTATTCACTTGCGCGGGGTCCACGTATCATTGGGTGTAATTTGGGACTGCGCTGTGTCAGGCACATGACTACTACGCCTGCTTCCATTGTTTTGTCCCATCGCTCCACCAGAATGGAACGTCGTAATCTACTTGCCCTGAGCCTTCCTTGCCTCCAGCACTTTCTCGTATCTGCCCTCAGCGCAATCAACCATCAGCTTCATCACAAACACGCTGGCCTTGCTCCGGAATGCGTGCGCGTAGGCATGGCTCCACCACTCCTCTCCCTCCGGCGAGCCCCGTCCCGGCCTTGACCCCATGCCCGCCCCGCCAGCAGCCTCTCCCGCTCCCACCGCCCCGGCCCCGGCCCCGGCCTTCGCTTTCGCCTTTGCTATCTGCGTCTTCGCCACGGCCCGCACCAGCCACGCAAGGACCTCTTCCGGCTCTCCTGCCGCCTCGTCTAGCCTGCAGGCCTCCATGTTCACGTGCTCGGCCGTAAATGCAAACTCGGGACAGCGCCGCTGCACAAGCCGCAGCACCGACACCAGCGCCGGCGCCGCGCCGCGCTGGCTCCGCGGGCCGACCCACATCGCCGCTACAACCGCCCCGGGGTCGGGCGCCAGCCCGACACCATCCCACAGCCACGCCAGGGCGTCGGCGTGCCCGCCCCTGGCCGCCGCCTCCACTGCCCCCGCGTCCGGCGCCCAGCCCAAAGAGTGCAGGCGCTGCAGCCGTGCCAGGAAGTCGGGCCGTCGCGATGCGGCCGCCAGGTCAATCCGCTCCATGCCCTGCAAGAGCAGCCCCACGCCGCCGCCGCTACTGCTGCTGCTACTGCCGCTACTGCTGCTGCTACTGCTACTGCCGCTGCCGCCGCTGGTGCTGCTACTGCCGCCGCTGCTACCGCCGCCGCTGCTGCTACTGCTGCTGCCGCCTCCTGCTGCACCACTGCTACAGCCGCTGGGGGCCAACCGCCGCGGCGCCGACGTGGCGCGAGGCGGCCCCCGGCAGTCGCGCAGCAGCAGGAGGTAGTCCAGCTTGGCGGCCCAGCAGGGCGTGGGGCTGCCCGCGGCGGCGGCCAAAAGGCGCCGCGCCGCGGCCCGCATGGCTCTGGAGTCGGCGGCGGCGGTGGCTGCAGCGGTTGTTGTCACCGCCTCCGCCGCCGCTTCTTCTTCGCCGTGCTTTTGCGGCTGCTGCTGCTGCTGCTGCTGCGGCGGCGGCGGTGGTTTCCGTGCGGTGCCGGGCGCGACACCTGCTTCACGAGGCCGGCAACACTCGGGCCACCACCACAGGCCGTCCCAGTGCCGCCGCAGTGTTTCGACTGGGCAGCTCTCCGCGATGGCGCATAACAGGTCAGTCCGACCCCGTTGCTGCTCCTGCTGCTGTTGCTGCTGCTGCTGCTGCTGCTGCTGCTGCTGCTGCTGCTGCTGCTGCGCCCTCTCCTGCTTCTCCGAAGGCACCGGTGGCTCAGGCCCCTGCAGCTGCAGGAGCTGCAGCTGCTCCGACAGCCCAGCCACAACCCGCCCCGATCCCACAGCCGGATCCCCACCAGTCCCCTCTGCCCCTGCTGCTACTGCCGCGTCTGCTGCTGCTGCCCCCGCTGCTGCTGCTGCTACTGCCGCCGCCGGCCCGGGCGCTAGGCCCGGCAGCAATGTCAGCAGGTGGTCCAGCATTGCCACCTGGCCCTCCCGGGCAGCAATCACAGCGTCTCCCGCAAGGGGTTCACAGCCCAGCACCTGAAGCGCAAGTCAATCAAGCAACAGCAATAACAAACGTTGAATGCGAATATGATGTACGCGTACACCACATGACAGCGATTACAAAGCAGGCGTGCGCGCTCACCTGCATTAGCCAGGCATGTGTTTGGATCTGGCCGCCGGCGCAGGCGCAGGCAGACGCCGCTTCCAGGCATCGATCCAGGTCGGGGGCGTTTGTTGCGCCCAGCAGCAGAGGCAGCACGGGCACGTGACCGCCCCGGGCGGCGTGGTGGAAGGTGGCGGGCAACACGACCGGCGGCCATGTCCGCAACCTGCTGCTGCTGGTGCTGGAGCCGCAGGTTGAGGTTGCGGTAGCGCTGGGGGAGGTGGTGCAGCTGTTGTGGATGGCTGACATGTCGCTGATCATGCTACTGAAGTCATTGCTACAGCTAGCCTCGGCGGTGGTGCGGCCCGCGGTGTGGGTCATGGTGGAGTTTACAGCGGTAGTGCGATCTGGACTGGCGGGCCGAAGAAGTGGGCGAAGCAGCAGCTCGCAGCAGGCCACACTGCCGCCATCTGCAGCCGACTCCACGAGTTGCGCCAACTTCGCATTCGACACGGGGCCGCCCACGAGCAACGCCGCTTCTAGGCTGGGAAGGTGGCCGGAAGATGCGGCCAGGCACAGCAGCCGGACTTGCTGCGACTGGGAGAGCGAGCGCCAGGGCTCGGGGCGGCCCCAGTGCGCCACAAAGGCGGGCCCGGGCCAAGGGTGTTCCGCACGGTGCGGCACGGCCGTGTCATCGCGTTCTTGGCCCAGCGTTAGCGTTTTGTAGTTGCCCAGAGCCGCTGCTGTCTCGGTATCCACAAGTTTGAGCACTGCAGCCACTTCATTTGCGTGTAAATGCCCGGCGACGCGGCGAACAAGCTCTGGCGTCAGCCGCTTCCAGTGGCATTCACTAGCTTGCTCACATGAGTGCATCCGGGTATTTGTGTATGGAGACCGTCCTGGACTGTCCTAGGAAGGTTGTCGAGTTAAGTGCACCGACATGCGAGTCGCAAGACAAACCCTCTGAAGAGCCTTGAAACATACTTAGTTCCCAAATCAAAGAGCGCATGAGTCGCCAACATTATACAAACAGTTTTAAGGCCCACGGCTGCTGCAATGACCGGGCCCTGCACAGTGCACGTACCCAACATCTTTGTCTGTCCTAGTCTCTCCCCTAGTCTCGCCCCCTCATCAGGCCCAAGTCCGTTGCCCATCCCAGCACCAATCCACATCACATCGCACACACCACCACACACCGCAGCGCCATGACAGGACCGAAGTCATGAAAGGCAGAAGCCCCGTCGCGCGCAGCTGTCCTGGCCCGGGCACGCCTTCACGGCGCGCTGGGGCCGCCCGGAGCGCCGGCTGCTGTGCCTGGCCGCGTCCTTGGGCCACGCCGTCAGTCTGGACGCGGCCCCGGCGCACCGCGGCTACGCTGTGCATCCGGCAGCCTGGTGGACTGCGAGCGGGTGCTGCATAAGAAGGGTTGTTCTCTAAGGTGGGAGGCCTTGCTTTCCGATGAGAATACTCAGCGCTCGGTGGCGGATGTCTGTCCATGAACTTTTCAGGCCATCCCCTGTCCCTGATCCCGCGCAAGTCCTCGCAACGTTCTCATATACTATGGCTCTGCAAGACGGAAGATGTGCGCTCGCATGCAAAGGGTGATGCCAACCAGCACGATCCAGCGGGGAGGCTGAACATGCCATAGCTGTCCATGCCATGTATGACGGCCTGTCAACATGCCGTGCCTTCCCAAGGCGTATCGGTTGGCCACGGTGCGCTCCGTCGTCGCAACCGTGTATGAGGTCATATGTTTGAGCGCGCATTCGAATCGGGGGCTAACCGGCTGGCTCCCGCCTGGCCACTGAGGACGCAACCGCGCCTGTACGGCGCTTGCGGGGACAGGCGGGGAGGACTGGAGCCCCCACGGGCATACAGATGGAGCTGGACCGTTTCCTTGGCGCCTACAGTATTGTTGATAGGGACGTTTAATTAGAAAGAGACACATTACAGCGCCAGACCAGCAGCAAATTCTTGCCGAGTTCCTGGCTCCCCTTCTGTGACATATTCTCTGCTGAGGCATTAAACCTCTGCGTTGCCATACATTCAGTCAACACGGAATTAGGTTGTCGCTGAGAGCGGGCAGGCTTCCTAGCCCGCGCCCGCAGGAGTCTGCAAATGGCTCGCACGTTCCTGCTAGGTATTATCTCATGATGGGCATTTGGATTGCAGCCTGTCAGCGGTGTTCCAAAGGCTCGCGGCAAAGCAACAGGGGCATTCAGCGGAGAGTGTGACACCTTCTCTGTTACCCGTTCACAGGGTTAGCATGCGTGGGGTTGTTATCTACGCTGGCTGTCGCACAGGTAGGACTTAACATCGCGAGCGGGAGAAAGGAGTGAGGCGGGCGAGGAGTTCATTTACCCAGGGTGCATATGAGCGAGCCGTGCGCAGGTGCAAATCTTCTTCGAACATACGGAGGATAACATCATACGCTGCGCTTGCTACGATGCCTCCCACAGACGCCCTTCACCATCACCACCGAGTACCAGCTGTTGGACAAGCTGAATGCCGACCAGCAAGTTATGCTTAAGGATGCGGTAAAAGCAGCCTACACGGCGCTGCGCAAATACATACAGGTGAGTCTGCACATGTCTCGTTCAGTGCCACGCGCTGAGGCCTCTCCTCGCGCTAGCGAGCCCTTTGAAGCAGCTTCTCCTGCTTGCTTCATAAACGGGGGGGGGGGGGTAGACAGCGGTTTTTGGGACATCGGAAGGCCTTGGCGGGCGCGAGGGACGCCACGGCTAACAGACCTTGGGGCGGCCCGCACCCACAACCCTGAAGAACCCTGTGACCCCGGGGCTAGGGCACCTGCGGTTCCCCAATGCACACGCAGCATGGCTCAGGGGGAGGGGAAATGGCAGCACCTGCCGAGCACGCCGGGGCCGGAGGGGCACGGGCACGGGGGGCGGGAGGTTTGGGGCCAAGATGCATGACAGCTGTGGTATCCGTAGCCCATCAATCGCGGCTGTGACACGGGGGCGGGGCCAGGCACGGCCAGGGGCAGCTAGCTGGCCCTGTGGGCTGTGGGGCATGGTCAGGGGCCGCTGAATGGCCTCACACGGGGTAGCCAATGGCATTGTGGTGCAGCTCAACGGCCCTGTGGGGCCGCTCGGTGGCCTATGGGCTATGGCACGGAGGCCGCTCAGTAGCGCTGTGGGCTGTGGGGCGGAGGCCGCTCAATAGCGCTGTGGGCTATGGGGCGGACGACGACGTCAGCACAGGCACACCCGCAGCCCTTGCGTTGGAAAGCGCGAGTACTGGCGGGATGGGGATGGCCGGATGGGTCGCAGGGCACATGCAAGCACAGGGGCGGGGCGGGGGGGGGGGGGGGGCGCAAAACGTGTCCGGCCGCCGGGGGGCATGGCCGGGCACCTGGGGGTGCCAGACCGTGGGGGTGGACCCGGGGGGGGGGCACGTACGGGGGGGGGCACGTTCGTGGGGGCCTGAGGCCTGCAGCCCCCCCCCCCCCCCTGGAGCCGCGGGTGGGGGG
>NC_057018.1:363513-367991 GCF_000002595.2 Chlamydomonas reinhardtii | reverse complement strand
GCAGCCCCCCCCCCCCCCCTGGAGCCGCGGGTGGGGGGGAGATAGCGCCCCCCCCTCCCCCCCCCCCCGGTCGCGGCTGCAGTTTCTCCTTGCAGCGCGACTGATTCCTTACGGGATTGGCTAAAAGTTAACCCCCGCCCCGGTCGCCCCACCCGAGGCCCGCAGCCCTGGAGCCGCGGGTGTGGGGGCGGGACGTAGCGGAGGAGGCGCAGGAGGAGGCCGGGGAGGCCGGGGGGGGGGGCGGGGCAGGAGGCGGCGAGAGGCGGCCGGGGATGCCTGTGCCGAGGAGGCGAGAGGAGGCGAAGTGGAAAGGAACGCGGGAGGGGGAGGGGGGCGAGGGGAAGCGGGTGTGAGGAGGTGGGCCTGGGGGCCTGTAGGGTGGTCTCGGACCTTCGGTGGGGGAGGGGTGGCCAGTGCGCGCGCCCCTGTGCAAACACGTATTACCCCAACAAGACATAGCCCGGCAGCCCATCCCGGCGCATTGCCCCCCCCCCCCCGCCTGGGCCACCCACCTTTTGACCTTACTCCTACCCGGTCGTCAAGTAACCATGCGCCCGCAATCCCCAACCGCCACCATACCCAACCAACCATGCCCAACCGCACCCTCCACCGTAACCGCAACCGCAACCGCAGGCCAAGGTGCCCACGGGTCAGCTGCTAGCCGATCCCATCGTACACACGTACGAGCTCATCCCTTCGCCGCCGCCGCCGCCGCCCTCGCCACCGGAGCCGCCCAGCGCACCGCCGGAGCCGCTAGCGCCGCCGTTCCCGCCCTCCCGCCGCCTGCTGCTGAGCAAGGTGGGGTGGGGCGTGGGCCGTGTGTGGTCGGTGCGGGTCGCCGGATGTGGGAGTTGGTCAGAGGATCGGGGTTCGGCACGGGTGCGGGACGTGCGCGGCGGTCTTGTGGGTTGCCTGAGGTGGGTGGCACGGCGTTGTGTGGGGTAGCACGCCAGAGGCCAGCATGGAGTTGGCCCCAGCAGCACCCAGCAGCGAAGGGGGCCGGCCGTGGCGCACGGGCTCCGGGGCGTTGCCGGGGTTACGTGTGTGTGTGTGTGTGTGTGTGTCCGTACAGGGGGCGTTCCGATGGTGGCAGGAGCGGAGGCGCGAGCGGCCATAGCGCATGGGCGTGGGGGCTGAAACCTGGCCGTGCGTGTGTGTTTGATGGATGGGGTTGGGTGGGTACAATGGGCGGGGGGGGGGACCGACTTGTACTGTCAATTGCCAGAGGCAGCGTGCGCCCCTCCCTGTCCTCCAGGCCCAGCCGCACAGCCTCTGCCCCACCCGTGTGCTTCTCATGTGCGCTCTGCGAATCCCCCAATTGTCCCTCACCCGCCTCCCCTCTCCCTCAACCCCGCTCCTCACAACCGCAACAACTGCAACCACAACAGCAGCAGCAGCAGCAGCAGGAGTCGGAGCGCGATGAAATGCTCGGGCTAGCAGCCACCTCCTCTTCCTCTTCCTCTTCCAGCCACAGCCACAGCCACAGCCACAGCCGGAGCCTGCAGCAGGCCACCGGCAGCAGAACCGCCACCTACCCCGACTTCAGCCCGGGGGCGGACCCCCGGCTCTCCAAGTGTGGGCGGGCAACCATCAACACCAAACATGTGCGCATGGCTGCTGGCGGCTCGCTGTCGATGGCGGGTGAGGAAGATGAAGATGGAAGGGGCGGGAGAGGCAGAGGCCGGGTGGATAAGAGGGGGACAGAGCGAGAGGAGGAGGAGGAGGGGGAGGAGGAGGGGGGGGGGGGGGGAGGCTATGCGGCTGGATGGTTGTGCAGGGCGGGAGGTTGGGGTCATGACGGCGTGGGAAACGTGGGAGGAAACACATACGCCCCCTCCCCTGACACTCACACACTTCCCCAACACTCTCACACACACCGACACTGTCCATATGCCGTCGCGTTGCTGCATCATACACACTGCCTTCGCTCTTTGTTTCTTCCCTTGTGCTCTTGAACACACAAACAGACACGCCCGGCGAGTTTACGGACCTTTACCTGTACGTCACCTCCGATAACTCCGGGTCGGGCATCTGCCCCCCCATGAACGACATTCGCGCCGCCACCTGCATGTACGACACGGCCACAAAACGACCCGTCATGTCGGCTGTCAACATCTGCCCCAGCGTGAGTGTGTGTATGTGTGTGTGTCTGTGTGCTTGTATGTGTGTTTGTGTGCTATGTGTGTGTATGTGCGTGCGTGTGCTATGGGAGATTTGTTTGTGAGTGGGCTGCACAGCAGTCTGTGTGCGCGCATGTGGTGTGTTGGTGGCTGTGCGCAACAATGTGCTGGGTCCAGTGTGTGTGTGTGTGTGGAAAGCACAAGGTTGGATGTGTGTGTGTGTGTATGTGTGAGAGGGGGCTGCACAGCAGCAGCGAGTTCGCGACCGTGTGTTGTGTTGGATATGGTGAGTGCGCAGCACTGTGCTGGGTCCAGAGCCTTCGTGCCGAAGTCCGCACACCCCATGCACATGAAGGCCCTGCTCAGGGGAGGGCCTGGCCCTGGACCTGCTCCCCATGCACACTGCATAACATCCTTTCTCCCATTCCTTTCCTAAAACACACATCCGTACACCCAGACACACGTCCGTACACCAAAACACACATCCGTACACCCGTACACACAGGCCCTGGACGCATACGACCTCAACACACTGGTCACACGCATCCTGAGGGCCATGATCACGGCGCTGGTAAGGTGGGGGGGGGTACATTCATGATTCTTTGGGGGGCGTTGTAAATTCCAGCCCAAACAAACCAGACCAAGCTATGACTGCGGTCGGGTTGTAAGCCGGAGTCCGACCATTAAGTTTCATCATCGGGGGAAGGGGCAGGCGGCATGTGGCAGAGGGGAATGCAAGGTTCAAATTCATCTGGACTGGGGGCACGAGAAGGGGGGGGCAGGCTGGGAAGAGTAGAGGGACAGGACCACTGTGCTGGTGAAGCGGAGGCGGGGCGGGGACGGGGCAGCCGGGAAGGGTGGGGCAGCGGGGGTGCGGGAGAGCGGGGGAGAGCGGATCGTGAGTAGGAACCAAGTGTGATGGTTTGGGTTGCGGCACGGGTCAAACAACAGCTTCCCCATTGCTCGGCGACGTTGCCATCCGCAATACGGTGCATCGCGGTAAACGCAGGCGAGAGGCGTGAGGCGACCTTGGGAGCACCTGATGGGACCGCCCATGCGGCTTATATTCCACACCACAACACACAACACAACACCACAACACCACAACACACACCACAACACAACACACCCCCACAACCCACCACCACAACACTCCACCACAGCACAACACCATAACACACACCGCAACACACCACAACAACACACCACAACACTCCACCAAAACACACGCCGCCCAATTCGGTGACAAAGTGACATGGACTTGCGGGTTTTCCCACTCCGTTGACCTTAACTGCCTCCGCGTGCTGTGTGCGACAGGGCGTGGAGCGTGTGGGTTTTTTCGGCGCCGCCGCCCCCTCCGTCTACTCCACCTCCATCGCTGCTGAGACGGACGCCGGCGGCAACGACCTCCGTTTCCTGGCCACTCCCGCAGTCAAGCAGGTGGGGGCGGCCGCGAACTACTAGGGTTTTGTCGGTTTGTTTTGGGTTACATGAGCTTTGGTTCGCGTGCTTGCATACCGTACCGCTTGTGGGCTGAGCCCTCCGAGCGCAGCGATTCAGGGAAGGGCGAAGCCCCCGCCCCCTGGAGTCCGTGCAGCTGAAACCCCCGTGTTGGGTGTTGGGTCAAGCGGCTTCGCTACCATCTGGGATGGGGATTGGGGATTGGGGCGAGCAGGGCGTGTGGGTTCAGTTGGGGCACGGAGCGGCCGATCGAGATGTCGGCTGGGGTGGTTGTGACTGACCGGGTCACTTGCTTGTTACGGCGGTGAATGTTGCGGCCATGGGTTTGGTTTTGGTTTTGGTTGCGGTCGCGGCTTGAGCAACAAACGCGGCCCCCCTTTCACAAACACGCTCTCCCTCACAAACACAGGCCGCGCGCACCTTCTTCGCGTGTGCCGACCTGCCGGGCGCCATGATGGAGAACCTGCGGTACAGGTGCGTGTGTGTGCGTGTGTGTGTGTGTGTGACTGTGTGTGTGTGTGTGTGTGTGTGTGTGTGTGTGTGTGTGTGTGTGTGTGTGTGTGTGTGTGTGTGTGTGTGTGTGTGTGTGTGGTGCTATGCGCGCGCGTGTGTGTGTGTGCAAGGGGCTTGCTGGGTGACTGGAACGCCCTCCCGGATGGAGACCGGTGTGTGTACAGGTGTGTGGGTGGTGTGACAAGGCAGGAAGAAAGAAATGATCACTTTGGGGTCGGGGGGTGGGAGCTGTGTGTGTGGGGGGGGGAGCTGCTAAACTTGACACATTTATTTCTCCGCACCAAACCCGCACCTGCAGCTACTCGCTCCTGGACGGCGCGGACAGCTCGGTTGTGCTCAACGCCAGCCGGGCGGTGAGGGGGCGTGTGGGGGAGGGGAGGGAGG
>NC_057018.1:357694-361035 GCF_000002595.2 Chlamydomonas reinhardtii | reverse complement strand
AAGCAAAACACACACACACACATACACACACACACATACACACAAACACGCCCGCACTGTCCTACGCGTAATGTTTTCCTTGTGCTCTTTAACACACACACGCCCGCACACACACGTACCGTGTGCAGCGCGCACTTCAATTCTCTCTCTCCCTCCATGTGCTTCATCAACAACCTACACAACCGCACAACCATCAAATAGACACACACGCGCACGCACACACACACACACAACCCACAACACAACCCGTGCCCACAACCCCACAAACACACTGACCTCGCCACACTAAGCCCAGCCCACTAACCCCAGCACCCGACACCCAACCACCAACCCAACACCCGACACCAACATAACGCAAACCCCGCAACACACAAACCCCGCAACACACAAACCCCGCAACACACAAACCCCGCAACACACAAACCCCGCAACACGCAAATCCCGCAACACACGCCCAGGTGCTCGGGCGTGCAGTGGCCCTGGTCCGCCCGTGCCTCGGCCGCGGCGGCGGCGGCGGCGGTGGTGCAGTCCTGGCCGGCGGCCGGCGCCCCCAGCCCCCCCTCCGGGGCCAGCTGCTTCCGGGCAGTGTGCGGCGGCGCGGGCGGCAACGAGCTAAGCTACAACGGTGGGCCTTTGAGCCTGAGAGGGGTTTTGTTGGGTTATGAAGATCGGTTGGTTGGGGCCTCATTGGTTGGCTGGCCCCCCACCCACCCATTCACCCACCCACCCACCCACCCACTTCCACCCACTTCCACCAACCCACCCACCCTGCCTCTACCTCTGCCTCTGCCCCCCCCCTTCGCTACACTTCTCTGTACCAATCCCACCCACCCACCCACGCACCCACCCCACCTCCCACAGTGCTGGGCACGCAGGTGCGATGCCCCTCCGGCGCACTGGTGAACCTGACTGCGGCGCTGCCGGCCGGGTCCACACTGCTGGCGGCCACCCTGGGGCCCTGCCCCAACAACGACGAGGTCAGTGGGGTCGGCATGTACCGTACTGTGGTGGGGGAGGGTGCGTCAGGTGCCCGATCCCGATGAATGAGATTCGTGGCTGGGGCTGGGGCTGGGGCTGGGGCTGGGGCTGGGGCTGGGGCTGGGGCTGGGGCTGGGGCTGGGGCTGGGGCTGGGGCTGGGGCTGGGGCTGGGGCTGGGGCTGAGTTTCCTGACGAAGGCAAATCCCAAACAACCCACATCCTCCTTAGCCAACCCTCCGGAAGCCCCCATCCCCGCCGCCACGCACACACACAAACCCTCAACTGCTGCAGCACACACCCAAGTCATTGCGCTTGCTTCTCCTTGTGCTCTCTAACACACAACACAACTCCCCTCTGCCTGTGCTCCGCTCGTTTTCGTTGGTTTTGGTTTAGTTTGGGCTGGTATTTACACCCCCCTCCCTCCTGGCAGGTGTGCGGCGTGTCCTCCCCCTCCGCCTGCACGCCCGCCTCCTGCTCCCCGCGCGGCGGCGAGTGCCGCGACGGCCGCTGCTACTGCAAGGCTGGGTATGGCGGAGCCGACTGCTCCTCCGACCTCATGACAGGCCTGAAGGAGGACCTGGCGGGGCAGACGTCGGCGTACTCGCTACTGGAGGTGAGGGTGAGGGAAGGGGGGAGGTGGGAGGGGGGGTGAGCCGGGGAGCGGGTGTAGTAAATACCAGCCCAAACTAAACCAAAACCAACGAAAACGAGCGGAGTGCAGGCAGAGGCGCTAGTTGCAAGTGATAATACTTATGGGATGGGGGCCGAGGCGTTGTGGAGCAGCAGGGCGAGCGGCGCCGGCGATAAATGTCGCCGCCCGGGCTCGGTGGCGCGCACAACAGCACAGGACAGGCACGCGGACGCGTGGGTTTGTAAGTACCAGCCCAAACGCCTGGGGGGGGAGTGAGCCGTTGATGTGGAGAACGGAGTGATTAAGGCGCAAGTATGGGGGGGGGGGTAGCCGCTCATGTGGAGAGTTGAGGGATCAAATCACCAGTTGTTTTAACCATCGCAGTCAGACCGGGGCCCGGGGACGGGGACGGGGACGGGGGCGACGGCAGGGACGGACTGCATTCGCGGCGGCATTATGACGGGGCTGGTGGAGGGCCTTGCGGGGCAGACGTCGGCGTACTCCCTACTGGAGGGGGGGAGGGGGGGGGCGCGGCGGTGGGGTATGGGGTGGCGTTCCATGCAGGGCGGATCGAAAGGGAGGGGGGCTTATTGCAAGGCGGATTGAAAGGGAGTGGGGTTATGTGCCCGATCGCAATCAAAGATTGTGGGGGGGAAGGTGCCAGCAGCCAGCGGCGTGTCGATGTGCACACCAACCACCTGTCACCGCGCCCCGCTTTCTCACACCCTCGCCCTCCTCAACCGCCCTCGCCCCACCCACTCATGTACACCGCATCACCCCACCCAACCCGCAGTCCCACACCACACACCCAACCCACACCACACCCCCACACCGCACACCCACACCACACACCCAACCCACACCACACACCCAACCCACGCCACCCCTCCGCAGGTGTCGGTGTCGCTCAAGCTGCCGCTCAGCCGCTTCTACGCGCGACAGGCCCAGTTCCTCAAGGTCATTTCCGACAACGTGTTCTCGGTGCGTGCGTTCCATCATATGTTTGCGAGTTGTGAGCGCATTTCATTGTACCTGTATGTTGCAAGTCTGTGAATGTCTGCGTGTGTGTTGAGATGTGAGGTGTGTTGGACCCGCGTCCCCTCCCCTGTTTCCCGGTTTGTCTGCCTCACCCGCCTTAGCTGCCTCACCCGCCTCCCCACCCCGCACATTCCTTGTGCTCTTTAACACACACACATACACACTCACTCTTTAAGACACACACTCTCTCTCACACACACACATTCTCACACACACACACACACACACACACACACACACACACACACACACACACACACACACACACACACACACACACACACACAGGGCTTCACCTCCAGCCTAACGGCGCAACTGTCTGTGGCGCGCATCCAGACCGCCTCCAGCCTGCCCGACACACTACGGCCGCTGGGGGAGACAAATATCCAGGTGGGTGCGTGTGTGTGTGTGTGTGTGTGTGTTTGTGCACGTGTGTATGTATGTGTGTGTGTGTGTTCCCGAACGTCTTTTCCCGACGTCACCCCTGTCTTTCCCTGACATCCTGGGACATGACCCGCTGGCGCCGCCATGTGCCGTTACAGGTCATCACGCGCTTCGCCGCCGCCAATGCCCTCCAGGCAAGTGCCCCCCTCCCCCCTCCCCCAACACACACACACACACACACACACACACACACACACACACACACACACACACACACACACACAAACACACACACACACATACACACAC
>NC_057018.1:340717-357594 GCF_000002595.2 Chlamydomonas reinhardtii | reverse complement strand
GGAGGGGAGGGGAGGGGAGGGGAGGGGAGGGGAGGGGGAAACTCGAGGAGAAACGTGGAGGGGGGAGCGGTGATGGGGCTGGGTGGGTGAAAGGTGAAGGGGCCTGGGTGGTAGCGGGAGGCTGGATGAGTGAGGGGATGTGCGTGGGAGGTCTGACGGGCTTGGTATGAGGGGTACGGCACGGCAGGGGATGGGCGGGTGTCCTCCTGTACTCACGCGCCCCGCCCTCGCCATAACCCCAACAGGGCCAAACCGTGCTCCGGACCATGCCGCCTCCCTCGCCGCCCTCGCCACCCTCCCCGCCCTCCCCGCCCCCCATGCCACCGCCGCTGCCGCCTGCCGCTCCTCGTGAGTGCCCAACCCGCCTTCCTGCCTTTCCTGCCTTGATTGTGTCCTTCACGCCAATGCTTTGATTGTGTCCTTCATGCCAATGCTCTGATTGTGTAGTGGCTCGCACACGCCAGCGTGACCTGCCTGCCTGCCAGCCCGCCCGCCCGCCTGCCACAACATGCGCATCGCACCCATTCCCACACCCATCCCACACCATTCCACCCTGCCTCCTACAGCCACGTCGGACGGCGATGGCGGCCTTTCGGGTGACGAGAAGGTGGCCATTGGCGTGGGCGTGGCCTTTGGAGTGCTGCTGCTGCTCCTGCTGTTCGCCGGCTGGCGCTCCTTCCGGCGCTGGAGAGAGGTGCAGGAGAAGATTGTGGAGGGAGAGAAACAGAAGGTGAGGCATCAGCTGAGGGCTGTGCTGTGCTGCGATGAGACGGGATGAGATGAGTTGGGATGAGATATGAGTTGATGTGCAAGTACGGTAGTTGGTATGAGATGAGCCGAGCTGGGCTGAGCCGGGCTGGGCAGAGCTGTGCAAACGAGCGGGACATGCCCTAACTTTCTCCCCTCATTTTCCTGCTCACCCCCGCCCTCGCTCTAGTGCTCTACGCTCTCCTCCTCGCTCTATTGGGTTTGGTTTAGTGTGGGCTGGTATCTACACACACACCCTAGTGCTCTCCTCTTTCTTGAATTCCTCACCTCCCCTTCCCCTCACCTCCCCCTGCCCCCACCTCCCCTTGCCCTCACACCTCCCCGCTGCTCACCAGGCCATCAAGAAGCTAGAGGAGGACATTGCAAAGGAGAAGGCGCGGCTGCTGTCCGGCGGCGTCAGTACGAAGTACGGACACGGCCATAGCAAGTACGGCGAAGGCGCGAGTCCAGAAGAGATCCAGCTGACGGAGGGGGCTGTCAGCAGCAGCGCTGCTACTGCTGCTGCTGCTGCTGGCGGCGGCACCGCCGGCGGGGGCCGGGCGGGGCCGGTGGTCATGGTGGGCCAGATCACGACGGGGGCAGCGGCGGGCGGCGCGGGCCCAGAGATCAAGTAGGAGGAGATCAGCAGGGCAGCGGGGCCCCCCGCGTTGGATTGGGACATTACGATACTGTGTAAGACAGCGTCACGGTGACGAAGTGATAATTGGGTGTTTCTTGATGTTGACCGGGTCGCGGATTGACCTGCGGGGCGTGCGGTTGACTTGTGAGGCCACTTTGAGACTGGAGCGGACTGCGATGCCGCTGACTGCTGACAGGGGCGGGGGCAGGGACAGGGCAGGAGGGTTGCTGTCACCGTTCCTGGTAACGAACTCCGTACGGAGCATACCGTACATGGCAGGGGGGCGTACGGCAGCCGCGCCAAGAGAGGGGGAGGGCGTACGGCCGCTGCCTAGCATTGCCTGACGTGGACATTGTGCGCCGTCGCCACGGCGTCGCCGGCTCCATGATCTGATGTGTGTGTGTGTGTGTGGTTACAAAGTGGCGACACAGCGGTCTCGCCTATGTCTTGAAGGCGCGGTGATCGGGCGTTGCTTGCATTGCCGCCCCAGTATTCATCCAAACTACGCGTGGCCAAGTGCGCCCTGTTGTGTCGTACGGTGAACATGCTTTCAGGACCGGCGGGACTGCCGTGATTGAGTTGCAAAACACAGGGGCGGCGGGCAATGTATGTTCCGTCATGGAATTCAGCGTGTGCAAGACCGCGTGCTTGGCGTGCGTAGGTGTCTGATATTGGGCCGGGCGGGTCGCAAATGTGGCGTGTGCGTGTGCGTGCGTGAACGTACGTGTGGTCGTAGGCGTGTGTGGCGGGGAGATGGGTGATGTACCGTACGAAAAGAGGACAACGAAGGAGAATCGGTGACTTGGTGTTACGCAAGCGATTTCCCTGAGCGAATTCCGCCCATTGCACCCGTGCTACCCATGGTGGCGCCGCAGCGGACCGATTACTGCGTGCGGTGAGGTATCCTGCACAAGCACCGGAGCACGCTGTAGGGTACACCAACGGGTGTGTGATGGGACAGGGTGTAGGAAGGTTGGCGAGGTCCCGTAGGGTGCAGCTGACGCCCATACCCCAAGCAGACGGCAAACAATTTGCCGTCACGCCCAGGGGTCGTATCTTGTTTTTGGGGGTAATGTCTAGCTCCAGACAAAAACGGCCGGGTGGCCGCCGTCTTTTGTCTGGGCACATGGCGGTTTGGGGGCTTCTCCATAGGAATTCGGACAAAACCCGCCCCAAACCCGGGCCAACAAAGTCTCGCCCCAGACATTAGCCCCCGGGAGGAATGTCTAGGAAACGGCCAAAATGGACAATTAATGTCTGGAGACATAAAGATAGGAGCCCTGGTCACGCCTCAGTGCGGCATGGAGGCGATGGGCAGCGCTCGTACGGTATCTTCCTTCGTTCGGAACGAATTTTGCCAAAAGGCCCTCTGGCGGAAGAAATTTTTGTGATCTTGACTAGAATTTTCGGCCAAAACGCACGGGATCTTGGGGGGTCTTTCGGCAAACAGATGAAGACATTTTTGGGCTGAGCCCCCCCAGCGAAGCGTTCCAGGGGGGGGGCGAAGCCCCCCAGGAACACCCGTGTCCGTGGCTGCGTGGCTGCGTGGCTGCGTGGCTGCGTGCGTCGGCAAAACATAGCATACTGGCGCAAACCGCGACTGCTACGTATTAGTATTTGATAATGCCTATTGCATGTAAATAGGTGGCGGGGAAAATTCGGGCGGAGCGAGAAGTGCCTTCGCGCGTCCATGGAAATTGACTTTCGCGAGGTCGCGAGGAAAGCATTCGGTGCCCGCCGATATGCAGTCTATAAGGCAAACTATGTTGGCGGCAAGCAAAGCGGGGAAGTATATCGAAAGTTTTGAGCGACTTGCTGAGCCATGCCTGCCGACGCGCCAGAATGCCGAGAAGCCCCGAGGTCGCCCCCGCCCCGCGCCTAGCCCTTTGAGCGTGGGGCGCCGGGGAGGTGTTGAGTATGGCAGGAGGCGAAAGAAATGCTTGGGGTGTTTGGGAACGTGACAAGGCACGCATGTGGCGCGGGAAATCCCGCACGACCCCAACCCGAGTGTCCCTAGCCGATGCGCCTGCGCGTCGTAGCGGCATGGAGGCTCTAACGGGGCGTTACACGCCTATTAGCTCCCAAGCGTACGGGGGCTCAGCCCATTTTCCAGCTGTACAAAGCTGACACCCCTTGTTGGGATTTCGGCCACTTTTGGCCGAAGGACAAGGGGGTTCCAGCGGCTACTCAGGGCCGAAACCTGCGTGGCATATGGTAAGAAGACTCAGAGGGCTGTATCTATGGGTGTTGACGGTGGGAGAGTGAGGTTGGGTCGGCGGGAAACAGGGGAGGAATGGGCGTGTCGTGTCGGTGTCGACATCAGAGAATGTTCTGGGGCATTGGGCACGGGCATTGGGTTCACTGTTATAATCCCGCGCAATTGGCGTCCGCCGAGATCGCCGACATCGCCGCACACGAACCGTGCGGGTCGGGGGCGGAGCCCCCGGAAAGGTTTGGGGGTGAAGCGCCGGCAGCCTGCTTCGTCAACTAAACGAAGCCATTTTAAGGAATTCGGCCACTGACGCTGCCCCTGCCTTCGTAAGATACGAGCGCTGGCGATGGGACAGGGGAATGGGTCAGGGGTGGTATCTTGTTTTCGGGGTGAAAGTCTAGCTCCGGACAAAAACGGCCGGGTGGCCGCCAACTTGTGTCTGGGCACACGGCGGTTTGGGGGCTTCTCTTGAGGGTTTTAGGAAGTTGGACAAAACCCGCCCCAAACCCGGGCAACAAAGTCTCGCCTCAGACATCAGCCCTCGGGAGGAAACGGCCAGAACAGCCATATATATTGTTTGGAGAAATACAAAATAGGAGCCATGGAATGGGTGCAATGGGGCAGCAGCGCCGCCGGCTGGGCCCAGGGTTCCCGGCTAGGGCTTGCATCTTCCGGGCGCAGCAAAGATTTGCCCCAATGTATGTAGGCCCTCAGGCACGACAGATTGGGCAATTCCGGGGGTGCTTTCTCGCCGCGTGGGGCGGCATGCGGCCCCTGAATCTCGCCGACTGCCCCTTTCCGGTTGTGATGCAGGGGGTGCGATGGGACCGGGGACAGGGTTGTGAGGAAGGGGTTGTGGGGAAATTGGAGCCCCTCAAAACGCTACAAACTAGGCGTTTTAGGGGCCCCCGGATGCCGTGGGCGAGCACGTGGTTAGGGCCCTTCTCGCCAGCGGCGGCGGCCAACCCCTGGAAGATGCAAGCCCTGTCAGGGACAGGCCGACAGGGCTGGGCACGGTGATAGGCAGGTTGACGAAGCCCATTATGGAGGAAAGGATCACACACCTGAATCGCGAGTGGAACTTGGGCAGGGGTCTCCCTCACCTGCGGCGCGCCCCGTCTAATGCGGCTGTGGGCAAGGGGGCGCGCGTGGGGTGCGGGTGCGGGTGCGGGGCCATCATGACCAGCCCGCCGTCTCATCGCATACATATGCTTCAGCACAATAACATCTAAGGCAACAGTAATAATCAAGCCTTTCTTACTGCAATTATTGCCGGCCGCCCGGCCCTCATTTTGGCGCGAATACTTCGCCAGTAACATCAATTCTTCTTTCCGTGCACCGCTTGTACAAACCATGACCGAACCAATAGTTGCTGAGAGCGCCTGGTCGAAACTTACACCAGATCTCATACGCAGCATCGCACATCGACTGCACCCCAACGATGTCGTTTCCGGCCTCTCGCTTGTCAACAGCGACACCGCGGCTGTGCTCCGCATGGACTTCCACACGCTGCAACTGGCAGACACGCACCGGCATCCGATGCTGCGCGGCGTTCCTCGCGCGCAGCAGCCGTGGCCGGGCCCGGCCTTTGTGGCGCACTGGGGCTGCCCCGAGCCCTGGCGCTCGCTCGGCCTCCCCCAGCGGCGCCGGCTGCTGTGCCTGGCCGCGTCCTCGGGCCACGCCGCTAGCCTGGACGCGGCCCTGGCGCACTGCGGCTGCAGTGTCACCGCCGCAGCCGTGGAGGCCGCGGGTGCGGCGGGGCAGGCCGACGCACTTGGCACGCTGCTGCGGGGCATGCGGGCGGAGCACATGGAGTGGAAGGCGGATCCGCTTGCGCCGGCGCTGCAGGCCGCCGCGATATCCGGCAACCAGCGAGCCGTCGAGGACACGCTGCGCTTTGTGGAGGACATGTGCTATGATGATGAAGATGACCAGTATCAGGCCGCACTATGCGCCGGCTTGTTGGAGTGCCCAGCGGTCAGGATACGGCGCAAGTGCCGCCGCGCGGCGGCGGTTGGCGCCTGCGGTGGTGGACATTCCCACATCCTCGACCGCTTCAAGGCGGATTGGGCGGACGACCTGCGTGCATGGCGGAAGCTTCCGGCGCGCATGGCGCGAGCAGCAGCGGCGTCGGGGCACGTGGGTGTGCTGGACCGGCTCGCCCCGCGGGTCGTCCGCGACATGCGGCCCGGCGTGCTGGTGCACATTGCCCTGGGCTGTCCGCTGGAAACTTTGGTGCGCTACTTCAAGCGGTGGTACCCGGAGCCCGGCCAGCGGCACGGCGCAGCGGCAGCGGCAGCGGCGGTTGCTGGCGGCGGCGGCGGTGGCGAGGTGGGTGGCGGCGGTGGCGGCAGTGGCGGCAGCGCTGCTGGAAGTGGCGGCGGCGCTATTGCTGGTGGCGGCGGCCGGGAGGAGGAGGAGGTGGAGGGGGAGGAGGAGGACGAGGACGAGGAGGAGGACGAGGAGGAGGAGGAGGAGGACGAGCCCGACAGCAGTGCGGACTCTGATGATGACGAGGACAGTGACGATGACTACGATACCTGGTTTGACGATGACGAGGAGGCTGTGGTGCATGACTGCATCCGGTTAGCCAGTCGCAGCACCACCCCCTGCTGGCGGGCCAAGCTGGATTGGCTGCTCGCGCGCTGGCAGCGAGTCATGGCGCGAACAGTCGGCCCCAGTGTGAGCCCCGACGACTACAACATCCCAGACCTAAGCAGCGAGGCGGACCAAGAGCCTGGGAGCTGGCTGCAAAGCCATGCTGATTGCTTCAGCCTGAAGCGATTGCGGCACCTGCGATCTCTTGGGCTGCTGGAGTGCTGGTGTGACCCGAGCCAGATGAAGCGCCACATCAGCCAATGCCCACTGGGAAAGGTGGCCCTAGGGGCAGCGGGTGCCGGTGCTGACAGGAAGGTGCTTGCGTGGCTGCTGGGCAAGTGCAGAATCGGCAAAGCCAAGAAGGCATCACGCAAGGTGGCTGAATTCATGGACCGCATGGCTATGGAGGCAGCTAGGGGAGGCAACACTGCAGTGCTGCAGGAGCTGAAACAGCGGGGCATGGTGTTTGGGCCCAAGCATGTGCAGGTGCGTTGTAGGTCTAGCAGGCATACATGCAAGGTTGCATTGCGCCCATGTGTGGGATGGGGTGGCCTCACATGTGTACAGGCAAAACTTGTGCATGATCTTAGCTGCACTGCATGCATTACGAACATCCTTTGCTTTGTTGCACTTGGCCCATGAAGCTCTCAATCCACTCATTTACAACAAATTGCCGCTTGCCCATGCATGCTGTTGGCTGCAATCCCCCGCAGGCCGCCTGCGCCCATGGCAGGTGGGAGGCAGCCACATGGCTGTGTGAGGTGGCTACCAGCAGGAACAGTGAGGAGGAGCAGGACGCCTGGAAGCAGGCATTTGCAGCAACTGCCACGCAAGGTGGCGGTGTCAGGCTGCTACAGGCCCTGCAGGCGCGTGGGGCGACCGAGCTGGAGCTTGACTCCATCCTGGAGGGCGGCTTGGTGCCGGCAATGGACTGGGCCGCTCAGGAGCTGCGCGCAGCAAGTTGCATGCCACAGGTGGGCATATGTTTTGTGCAGGTAGTGTTAGCCGTGAGTGTTAGCCCTGTTGTTAATTTTGTTGGTGGTTAACGGTAGTTGGTCGGTAGTGGCATGCTGTGAAATTGCTGTCCACTGAGCGTGGTTGGGTGGTACGGTAGTCCAAAAGCTAGTCATGGTGTTAGTCTCTCAACTCCAATTTGCGCCGTAGTCGCCTGGAAGGTGCAAATCAAGCACTCATTGGGTATCTCACATCAACCATTGCACTGCGTTTGGCGGCCACTTAACTTGCCATGCATGGCCGCCCCGCCTGCTGCTTTTCCTGCTGCGCAGGCCATCAGTGTTGAGACACTGCGGGAGATTGGGAGGCAGGGAGACCTGGCGACGCTGACATGGTTGGAGCAGCAGCGGCTGGCGCCGCCGCTTCCCATTGCGGATGCGCTGGTTGAGGGGATTGAGTACGGCGACATCACGCACGGTTCCGCGCTGCTCAAGTGGCTAGTGACTCCGGAGGGGGAGGGGGAGGGGGAGGACATGCCGTTCCGCGTGTGGGCAGAGATGGACGGACTTGCGCGCCTGCAGTTCCCGCACATCACTTGGCTGTGGCTGAAGCGCCGGGGGCTGGGTGGATGGCGGTAGCAGGGTGCCGCCGTGTGGTGAGGGCTGGGGTAGGCATGCATGGGCGAGACAATGCATGGGTGTAAGGACATGGTGAGAAGAGCGTCAATCGACCCGTCTTGAAACTCGGACCAAGGAGTCTAACATGTTAGCGAGTTGGCGGGTGGAAATCCTATAGGGCAAGTAACCTGGACTAGCCTGAGACTGCTTGGGAGTGGGTTCTGGATATGTGGAGGCTTCGTGGCCACAGTTTGTTGAGTGTGCTGGTGAAGGCAAGTGGGCAGGGCTGTGCGGTGGTGCGGCGTGGCGCGGTACGGTGTGATGTGGCGTAATGCAGTGCTGTTATGTGTGGGCGGTGTGGTGCGGGTGGGTGTGGTGCAGCATAGTATGGTGCGGTGCTGTTGCATGTTGAGCCCTTTCAAACGCCAGGTTTTAAGCATGTGTTTAGGGTAAGGGCTAGGAGAACAGGTAGACAGTTAGGCAATGCCCATCGTGGTATGAGTGCGACACTGAAACCCCTTTACCTTGCTACTGCGTTTTGTCGGGGGTGCATGGGCAGTTGGATGTGGGCATGTGGCACTCGTGCAGAGCGGAAGAGCTGACTGGCTCATCCATCGGAGCTTAGTGCTTGCATAAGCGGGCCTGGGGTAGGGCTTGCATTGGTGTGTGATGGGACAGGGTTTAGGCAGGTTGGCGAGGTCCCGTAGGGTGCAGCGGGCCTGGGTTAGGGCTTGCATTGGTGTCAGGGGCCGCGTGAAAACATTCAAGGGCAGGAGCTAGCGAGCATACGGTAGGCCTGAATGTGCGATGGGACAGTGTTAAGGCAGGTTGGCGAAGTCCCGCAGGGTGCAGCTGATCCCCAGACCCCAGAAGATGGCAAACAATTTGCAACGGCAGGGCAGGTAGGACTGAGCGAACGTGTCTTGAAGGATTGGCAGGGGCAACGTTGCAACATCTCTGCCACTGCCTGTTTTGCTTCTGGTCGGGGAGAAGGTGTACAGACGCTGCAATTAATTGCATGCAGGTGTTGCAATGACCAGGTATGGATGGACTGCGGGAGGCCTCTGTCCGGAGGGGGTCACACGCACAGGGTGTTCGCCGGGATGAGCCCCGAAACACACGGTCGATTGCATCGGGCACCACGACCGCGCGGCTTATTTAGTTTCGCTTCAATAGGTAGATGCTTTGCTAGGAAAAATGGCTCTCCGCAACGCTGCCTCGTTCCTGGGCAAGAGCCTCGCTGGTGCAGCGGAGCTGGGCTTCAGCGCGGCCAAGACCGCTGGCGGAGAAGCCCTGACCAAGTAGGATCCTAGCTTGAGCATTACGTTACCTAGCTGCTGCTAAGCTCTGTTTTTCACTTACTACGTGCAGTGCCTTCGTCACGGACGGTGTGCGCCATGCTTCCAATCAAGCTGGTGCGCTGGGTCGGAGCAGCCAGCCAGGCGTAGACCATGTAGAATGCAGCATGCCAGGCTCCTGGAACAGCAACACGGGGCCTATCACGCGAAGTCGTGCTCTCTCGGTGTCGGCGAAATGGCAGGGGTCTCCGCTGACTGGCTGCTCCTCTGTCGTGATATGGCTTTCTGCATGCAGTTAAGCAGCGCATCAGGGCCATTAAGAACATCGGGAAGATCACCAAGGCCATGAAGATGGTGAGCCGGGCGGGTTCCCGAGCGCGGGCGAGGGCTGTCGCAAGCGTGACAAGTTCAGGAAATGCATTCGTTGTCATGCGCTAAGTCGTCACGTGTTATCGTGCCGCTTTGTAGGTTGCCGCTTCCAAGATGAAGAACGCGCAGGTCGCTGTGGAGCAGTCTCGCGGCATCGTGAACCCGTTCGTGCGCCTTTTCGGTGACTTCCCAGGTGCGGTTGATGCCCTGGCGGAGCAGTGGGGTAGCCAGGGGAGCTGCAGTCTTTGATTCGCTCACGGAACGATCGTGCCCCTTCGTCGCGCAGCCATCGAGGGCAAGCAGAACATCACCGTGGCCGTCTCCTCGGACCGTGGTCTGTGCGGTGGCCTGAACTCCAACATCGCAAAGTACACGCGTGCCCTGCTGAAGATGGACCCCACCACGTGTGAGTTGGGCTGCCCGGGGGGGGGGGAGGGGCGTCGCGGAGTGGGCAAGTGCGGCTCGGGCGCCTGGCAGCGTCGCCAAAGCCTTTGCGACCGTGCCCAGGAATTGACGTCGTTCGGTGTATTGTATGTATACGCGTGCAGCGGAGACCACCAAGCTGGTGTCCATCGGCGACAAGGGCCGCTCGCAGCTGATGCGCACCAACGGGGAGATGTTCACGCACACGTTCAGCGAGACCTACAAGGTCCGCGTGACCTTCGCCCAGGTGCGTCGGCCTTGGAGGCAAGCAGCAGCAGCAGCAGGAACGGTAGCAGCAACAGGAACGGCAGCAGCAGGGAGTCGGGAGTCGGGGGGCAAAAGCGCTGGCGCTCGGCGGGGCGGAGAGGGCTGGGATGCGGGATGCCCGGATGCCTGGCGGGGTGACTGGCGCTGCTGCACACACATGGCCATGAACACGGGGCAATGGACACGGGGGCATTGCCGGGCGACAGAGCTGAGGTGCCATGGGAAGTCGCTGCACCAGGCAAGCACACCCCATCGCGGCATGCGCGCGCGCCCGGGCTCTCTTACCCAATCTGACACTGCGCAAGAGTCCGCGCTCAGAGTACACACGTGCGTATTCCCTGTGCCTGTAATCGTGAACATATCCGAGCAGGCCTCGCTGATTGCTGAGGACCTGCTCAAGTCCAACCCCGAGGCGGTTAAGATCCTGTTCAACAAGTTCCGCTCCGCCATCAGCTTCAAGCCCACCCTGGCCACCATCCTCACGCCCGAGGTGAGGATTGGGATTGGGATTGGGATGTCATTTGGGTTTGGGTTGGGATGCCATTTGTGGGGGCACGGATTGGCTTGGGAGTGGGAGCTGGAATTAGTCACAGGCAGGCAGGCAGGGGCGGGCATGTGCTGTCAGTGGAACGGGGGCGAGCTGGGCTGTTAGCTGCAATAACCTTTTGTTGCCTGAGTCCAAAGCCACCGCCGGCGGTGGAGGCAGCAGCAGCGGCAGTGGCAGAAGCAGTAGCGACAGGAGCGACGGCGGCAGTGGCGAGCGGTGATAACATCCACAGCAGCAGAACGCGGAGGAGCGAGCTGGAGCCGGCTGCGGCGTTGCGGCTGCAGCAGCTAGTCCTGGTGCGGCGCTGCTGTTGCTGTTGCTGCTGCAAATGGCATGCAGCCAGCGCCTGCTCCGGGCTCGCGGAGGCGTCGGCGACACTCGGGCCACTGCTCTGGGCTGACCTACGAGCGCGAGGGGGGCACGAGGTAGTTCACTCCAATCTCGAAGAGCGAAAGCGCAGCCGGCGGGTGGGCGGGCGAGGGGGTTGTAGATACCAGCCCAAACACCAAAGGGATAGGGGAGGAAAGGGCTGCCTCGACCCTGGCAGGGTCCGGGGGCTTTGCCGGTGCGGCGGCACATGGGGCGACGCGCTGGTGCCGGCCTGGCTCGTCAGGGCGGGGCCTGGACCTCCCAAGCAGCAGCAGCAGCAGCAGCAGCAGCAGCACAAACGGTGGCAGCGGTGGCGATGGCAGGTGTGAGGTGCAGCAACGGAGCGGCGGCTTCAGAAGGCAGCTGCAGTGGCGGTGGCGACCGTGGGGGCGGCATGCGCGCGGGCAGCTGGCTGGGCCGCTTGCCTGGGGGTCCCCCACCCAATGCAGGGGGGGGCCCAAAACCGAGATGGGGGGGGACGGGGGGTCCCCCCCGGGGGCCGCCGTTTCTTGGGCGGCCGCTTGGTGGAAATCCCTCTTGTGCTCCCCCGGGCCCTGTGGCCGGGGGGTGAGCAAATGCCCCCCTTGGGGGGACGCCCCCCCCCCCCCCCCGCGCAGCAGCCGACGGCAGTGGGGCCAGCCCGAGCGGCAGTGGGCGGGGGGGGGGGGGGTGGCCTCAGCAGCGGCGGCGGCTCCGGCGGCGGCCTGAGCGGTGTCGGACTAAGCGGTCGGAGCCTGGGCTGATATCGGCTGGAGATGCGGGGCGGGGGCTGGGGCGGCAGCAGCAGCAGCCACTGCCTCGAGCCATGACTGACTGCCGCCACCACGCTCTCGCGCGGCACGTCACAGCCGCCGCCGCCGCTTGCAACGCAGCGTCGCCGCTGGTGCAGCCGCGGCGGCTGCTTTCACTAGGCTGCCGTCACAGCAGCCCCTGCGATGCCGGGCTCGCTCCAGTGCCGCGCTCACTCCAATGCCGGGGCCGCGCCATTGCTAACGCACGCAGCCGGCGGCGGCATGGTCCCGCCCCAGTGAGACCCGGCCTGCAGACGCAGCCGCAGCCGAGGCCGCTGATGCCCCGCCGCAGCGAATGCAGCTGCCCGCCGCCGCAACAGCAGCAGCAGGACGCAGCTGCAGATGCTATGTGGCGGCAGGGGGCGGTGGCATCAGCGGTGGTAGGCGAAACCTTGCAGCGCAGACACACGTTGACGGTCAAGGCAAGGTGCAGCAGCCCCTAGCAGCGGCCCGCCGCACTGCGGCCGGTCGCCGTGCTCCTGCCGCTGCTGCTGCCGCTGCGGCCCCTCCCATACCTGGCTGCGGCAGGCTGTGTGCATGGGCCGTGCACGGGTCGGGCGGATGGCGGGCGTGTGGCGGCCGCCACGCCTGCAGAATCACATTGGAACGGGTCGGGCGGGTGGGCGGGCGGGTTGGGTGGGGCCCTCCAGTAGTGCCAGCAGTGGCGCCAGCGGGCGGATATGGCGGCCGCGCTCTGGCGCACTGCCAGCTGGACGATGCCAAGTAACGGCATCATCGCATGTGCTCTCAGTCCACAGCGGCCGTCAGTCCACAGCTGCCCTCGGCGCACCGCTGCCCTCGGTCCACAGCTGCCCTCAATGCACAGCTGCCCTCAGTGCACAGCTGCCCAGCTTTCTTGGATGGGCACGGCACGCCCAGCAGTCGCGGCCCAGATCCAGCCTGCCGCCCAGCCAGTCGTTTTTTCGTGAACCCCACCCCCAAGGCACTCCGCTTACGGTACCTCTCTAGGTTGTCTACCGTACGTCTACCACTTCCTTTTCCACTCATGATTGAATGACCCCACCACTAACACCCCACCACTAACACCACCACTCACACCCCACCACTAACACCAGCACTAACACCCCACCACTAACACCACCACTCACACACCACCACTCACACACCACCGCTAACACCCCACCACTAACACCACCACTAACACCCCACCACTAACACCACCACTAACACCCCACCACTAACACCACCACTAACACCACCACGCCACCACATCCCACACACAGACGCTGGAGAAGCAGCTTACGGAGCCTAGCGGCAACCGCCTGGACGCCTACGAGATCGAGGCCAGCCACGAGCGCAGCGACGTGCTGCGCGACCTGGCCGAGTTCCAGCTGGCGGCGGTGAGAGGGGCGGGTGGGAGGGAGGGGAGAGGGAGGGAAATGGGGCGCGCGCGCGTGTGTGTATTGAAAGTGTGCCAGCGGCGTAGGGTGGCCGGCGCTGTGTGATCTGGCCGAGTTCCAGCTGGCGGCGGTGAGAGGAGCGGGGGGGGGGAAGGAGAAAGGGAGCGGAATGGGGCGCGCGCGTGTGTGTGTATGTGAGAGTGTGCCAGCGGCGTAGGATGACCGGCGCTTTGGGCATGGAGGGTCATGCCAGCAGCCCGACGGCGGCCCTGCTTGCTGTTCAGCGGCAGCAACGGCCCGTGATACCTTCACCCACCCATTTCCTCCCCAACCAACCGCCCCAACCAACCTCCCAACCAACCACCCCAACCACCTAACCGTCAATTAACAGACGCTGTACAACGCCATGCTGGAGAACAACTGCTCCGAGCACGCCAGCCGCATGTCGGCCATGGAGAACTCCACCAAGAGCGCGGGCGAGATGCTGGGCAAGCTGACGCTCGAGTACAACCGGTGAGTTACGAGTGATCAAACAACGACTTAAGAAGGTTGAGGGAGGGACAACAGGCAGCCGACGGCGATTTAATGGCAAGGCATGGCTTGCGCGGGTCTGCATTGCGCTGCCACGTAGTGGACTCGTAATGTTGCGACTTGTTGTGACTCGAGGAGCCCGCGCCCCACGGCCCCCGACCAGCAAGCCACAGGCCCCGACTCTGGTCTCCTTGACCTCATCCTCTTCATCGCTGACCCACCCCTTCTCCCTCCCTCTACCTTCCCTTCCCTCCCCCTCGCAGCAAGCGCCAGGCCACCATCACCACCGAGCTCATTGAGATCATTGCCGGCGCCTCCGCCCTCATGGACGCCTAGAGGGGGTCCTCACGTGTGGAGGTGGAGGCGGCAGGCGGGAGGTGGAGGCGGGGGCAGCAGGCGAGAGGAGCCGCTAGCGTTTGGAGCGGGCGGCCAGCGGCGGCCAGTGCTTCATTCGTGGCAGCGGCGGCGGCAGTGGTGGCTGCCAAGGGGCCGGGGTTGTGCCTGTGTCCGTGCGAGCAAGGGGCGAGATCAGCCGCCCGAGCGGCCTGGCGGAAGGAGGGCAAGGGCAGGCGTGCGTGCGTTCGTACGTTCGTGTGTGCGCGTGTTTGCAGCAGGGCTCTTGCGCGGCCGTGTGGCATATCTGCACATGCACATGTACTGGGTGTGGGATGCGCCATCGCGGGCCTGCACGCCAGCCGCCGCCGCCGCCAGCCTTCACCCCCGCCGGATGGGGATGCGGAGAGCGGGCAGGGGCAGGTAGTGGGCTGGCCGGCCGGCTTGCTGCCACCCTGTCGTCATTTGGCATAGCAACATGAGCCGATTTGTGTCAAGTGTGTTCATTTGTGTGTGTATTAGTTTCGGGAGCTGTCAACGACCAACGAGCGGGCGGTGCCGTTTGGGGCTCGCTCCAGGTTCTCAGGTGCAAGTAAGGGCCGCCCGCCGTGTTGACGGGTGTGGTAGCGCAGATAGGCTGATGGCGTAGGTAGTGCCGAAAAGGGGGTGAGTCATGGTTCGCGCGTTTGTGAAAGCAGCAAGCCGCGTCAGCGCAGTTGAAGCCGGGTCTGCCGCCGGTATCCGCGTGTGTGCGTGTGTAAGCTGCGAACAAGGCTTGTCAGGTCGCGCCCTCGTGCCGCCACCTCGTGCGGGTTGTGTTGACAGCGGTTGGGGTGGTTGGGGATGCCATGGGGTGCGTGGGAAGTGTTGCATCATCGTGCACCCGAGGCCTCCTGGGGCGCTCTGGTACAGCCGGCGGAGTGAAGTGCAGCAGCGGCAGCAGCATCGCGACAGCGCCTCAAATAAATGGCGGTGGCGCTCCAGGGACAGGGCAGCACAGTCCCGGAGTGTGCAGCGTACCGCATTCCCAGACCCCAACAGTTTCTTTGCAACGCCGGGGCAGGATGGCGTGGCGGAGCGGGCCGCAGTCACATCAACGTGCTTCCCCTAACCTCCCAGCGTATTTGATTAGCTCGAGACATCCAGTTCCTCTCGACCATACCCACAGCCACGCACGGCACAAGCACTCGGCAACCAACACCAGCACCCTCACTCTGAGCGCTACAGTACGGTTCATACGCACGGCAGCCAATCTAGCCATACGGTATGGCCGCAGCCCGCCGCCGCAGTAACGGCTTAACTGTTGCAGGCGCGTTGGCGACCGCCTTGTCCCTCGCCAGTGCCTGAGCGCGCGTGGGGCTCGGTCGGCTTCCCTCAGACCAGGTTCCTCGGTCTCCATGGCATCACCGCACCGTTGTGTGTCAGCCACACGTCGCCCATGTCTACTTCATTTGCGCAATGCCGGTAGGTGCTGGCGGCTGCATCGCCAGCACTTGTGACGACGTGTGGCGCTAAAAGTCCTTGCGTGGACCCGTACGGTACCTGCATCTCCCAAAGTAGGCCGCCGCCGAACAAGTGTTCCCCGGTCACGGGAAAAGGGGCTCAGCCCCAAAAGGGCCTTAACGTGTGTGTGAGGCTGAAGCCCATGCGTGGAACCGTACCTGCCCCTAAGCAGCCGACAACCCCGGGTCCTAGCGGCGCCTGTGCTTGCCTTGCCGCTGCGGCTCTGCGTGCGGGAGGAGTTGCATGCTCTGGTTCACGCACAGTCGCCGCGCCCATCAGATGATTGATGTCGACGGCGGTCGGAGTCCGAAACCCCACAACCCACAGGAAAGGAAGGAGGGGCAGCTGTTGGGCTGCGGCACCCTACTGCCGGACTGCCGGGCCCCGGTCAGAGACTCAGAGGTCCGTAGGCCCACGTCACAACTGTCCGTTACACGCACACCGGTGACACATGCAACACATACGAAACGGAATGCTCGTCGCGAAATGTGGCGTCGCCTCCGTGCCTCTTGCTCCCTTGCGACTGCTGCTGCTGCAATCCGCCTCCGGCAGAACTGCCTCTCGGCCTTCCTCACCCCTCTTCGTCCCCTCAGCCCCTCCCCTTCCACCTCCTCCCCTTCCCTCCACGTGCAAACGCCGCCGCCTCGCCCCGCTACTCGCCCCCCCCATATCACCACGCGCTGCCCACCCCCTGCAACCCCTCCTCCTCCTCACACGTCCGGCTCCGGCTCCTCAAAGCGACTGAGGTCAAAGGTGAACGTCTTGCTGCAGCTGGCCTGCAGGTGGTGCCCGCGGTGAGCACTAATACCATCGCCCGCCCCTGCCGCCCCCGCCCCCGCCCCTGCTGCCTCCCCCGCCCCCGCCCCTGCTGCCTCCCCTGCTGCCGCCCCCGGCTGCTGCTGCTGCTGCTCCCCTAGGTCTCGGCACACGCCCACCAGCGCGTCCGCCTTCTCGTAGAAGATGTCCTGTGCGTGAGGAGTCGGGTCGGGGGTTCAGGGGTTTGGGGTTTGGATGTGTATGTGTTTGCGTGTGTGTGTGTGTTGCTGAGTGATTACGGGACCCGGGAAGCACAACATGCCCGCTCACAACCCATACGCCGCACCCAAGGCCCGCACGCAACGCACGAAACCAAACATCTACGGCCACCGCACACACAGCGCTGCGGACTACCATTCCCTCATTCCCGCACGACCTTGATCGCACCACCCGCCCCGCTTTCGTCCCGCCCCAACCCGTGCCCCCACGCCGCACCTTGAGGCTTATGACAATGGACTGGAAGCCACGCGCGCCGCCGCCACTGCCGTCGCCCTCCTCCTC